>NC_134356.1:1317217-1608421 GCF_048569485.1 Anomaloglossus baeobatrachus | reverse complement strand
ACCCTACATACAGCAGCCTATATCTCTGATCCCCAGGGGGACCCTACATACAGCAGCTAGATCTCTGACCCCAGGACCTACATACAGCAGCCTAGATCTCTGACCCCAGGACCCTAATACGCAGCCTAGATCTCTGACTCCAGGACCACTACATACAGCAGCCTAGATCTCTGACCCCTGGACCCTACATACAGCAGCCTAGATCTCTGACTCCAGGACACTACATACAGCAGCCTAGATCTCTGACTCCAGGACCCTACATACAGCAGCCTAGATCCTGACCCCAGGATCCCTACATACAGCAGCCTAGATCTCTGACCCCCAGGACCCTACATACAGCAGCCTAGATCTCTGTCCCAGGACCTCTACATACAGCAGCCTAGATCTCTGACCACCAGGACCTCTACATACAGCAGCCTAGATCTCTGACCCCAGGACCTCTACATACAGCAGCCTAGATCTCTGACCCCAGGACCTCTACATACAGCAGCCTAGATCTCTGACCCCAGGACCTCTACATACAGCAGCCTAGATCTCTGACCCCAGGACCCTACATACAGCAAGCCTAGATCTCTGACTCCAGGACTCTACATACAGCAGCCTAGATCTCTGACCCCAGGACCCTACATACAGCAGCCTAGATCTCTGACCCCAGGACCCTACATACAGCAGCCTAGATCTCTGACCCCAGGACCTCTACATACAGCAGCCTAGATCTCTGACCCCAGGACCCTACATACAGCAGCCTAGATCTCTGACCCCAGGACCTCTACATACAGCAGCCTAGATCTCTGACCCCAGGACCCTACATACAGCAGCCTAGATCTCTGACCCCTGGACCCTACATACAGCAGCCTAGATCTCTGACCCCAGGACCCTACATACAGCAGCCTAGATCTCTGACCCCAGGACCCTACATACAGCAGCCTAGATCTCTGACCCCAGGACCCTTACATACAGCAGCCTAGATCTCTGACCCCAGGACTCTACATACAGCAGCCTAGATCTCTGACCCCAGGACCCCACATACAGCAGCCTAGATCTCTGACCCCAGGACCCTACATACAGCAGCCTAGATCTCTGACCCCAGGACCCTACATACAGCAGCCTAGATCTCTGACCCCAGGACCCTACATATCAGCAGCCTAGATCTCTGACTCCAGGAACCTACATACAGCAGCCTAGATCTCTGACCCCCAGGACCCTACATACAGCAGCCTAGATCTCTGACCCCAGGACCCTACATACAGCAGCCTAGATCTCTGACTCCAGGAACCTACATACAGCAGCCTAGATCTCTGACCCCAGGACCCTACATACAGCAGCCTAGATCTCTGACCCCAGGACCCTACATACAGCAGCCTAGATCTCTGGTCCCAGGACCTCTACATACAGCAGCCTAGATCTCTGACTCCAGGACCCTACATACAGCAGCCTAGATCTCTGACCCCAGGACCCTACATACAGCAGCCTAGATCTCTGACCCCAGGACCCTACATACAGCAGCCTAGATCTCTGACCCCAGGACCCTACATACAGCAGCCTAGATCTCTGACCCCAGGACCCTACATACAGCAGCCTAGATCTCTGACCCCAGGAACCTACATACAGCAGCCTAGATCTCTGACCCCAGGACCCTACATACAGCAGCCTAGATCTCTGACCCCAGGACCCTACATACAGCAGCCTAGATCTCTGACCCCTGACCCTACATACAGCAGCCTAGATCTCTGACCCCAGGACCCTACATACAGCAGCCTAGATCTCTGACCCCAGGACCCTACATACAGCAGCCTAGATCTCTGACCCCAGGACCCTACATACAGCAGCCTAGATCTCTGACCCCAGGACCCTACATACAGCAGCCTAGATCTCTGACCCCAGGACCCTACATACAGCAGCCTAGATCTCTGACCCCAGGACTCTACATACAGCAGCCTAGATCTCTGACCCCAGGACCCTACATACAGCAGCCTAGATCTCTGACCCAGGACCTCTACATACAGCAGCCTAGATCTCTGACCCCAGGACCTCTACATACAGCAGCCTAGATCTCTGACCCCAGGACCCTACATACAGCAGCCTAGATCTCTGACCCCAGGACCTCTACATACAGCAGCCTAGATCTCTGACCCCAGGACCCTACATACAGCAGCCTAGATCTCTGACCCCTGGACCCTACATACAGCAGCCTAGATCTCTGACCCCAGGACCCTACATACAGCAGCCTAGATCTCTGACCCCAGGACCCTACATACAGCAGCCTAGATCTCTGACCCCAGGACCTCTACATACAGCAGCCTAGATCTCTGACTCCAGGACCCTACATACAGCAGCCTAGATCTCTGACCCCAGGACCCTACATACAGCAGCCTAGATCTCTGACCCCTGGACCTACATACAGCAGCCTAGATCTCTGACCCCAGGACCCTACATACAGCAGCCTAGATCTCTGACTCCAGAACCCTACATACAGCAGCCTAGATCTCTGACTCCAGGACCCTACATACAGCAGCCTAGATCTCTGACCCCTGGACCCTACATACAGCAGCCTAGATCTCTGACCCCAGGACCCTACATACAGCAGCCTAGATCTCTGACCCCAGGACCCTACATACAGCAGCCTAGATCTCTGACCCCAGGACCCTACATACAGCAGCCTAGATCTCTGACCCCAGGACTCTACATACAGCAGCCTAGATCTCTGACCCCAGGACCCCACATACAGCAGCCTAGATCTCTGACCCCAGGACCCTACATACAGCAGCCTAGATCTCTGACCCCTGGACCCTACATACAGCAGCCTAGATCTCTGACCCCAGGACCCTACATACAGCAGCCTAGATCTCTGACCCCAGGACCCTACATACAGCAGCCTAGATCTCTGACCCCAGGACCCTACATACAGCAGCCTAGATCTCTGACCCCAGGACCCTACATACAGCAGCCTAGATCTCTGACCCCAGGACCCTACATACAGCAGCCTAGATCTCTGACTCCAGAACCTACATACAGCAGCCTAGATCTCTGACCCCAGGACCCTACATACAGCAGCCTAGATCTCTGACCCCCAGGACCCTACATACAGCAGCCTAGATCTCTGACTCCAGGAACCTACATACAGCAGCCTAGATCTCTGACCCAGGACCCTACATACAGCAGCCTAGATCTCTGACCCCAGGACCCTACATACAGCAGCCTAGATCTCTGACCCCAGGACCCTACATACAGCAGCCTAGATCTCTGACCCCAGGACCTCTACATACAGCAGCCTAGATCTCTGGTCCCAGGACCTCTACATACAGCAGCCTAGATCTCTGACCCCAGGACCTCTACATACAGCACCCTAGATCTCTGACCCCAGGACCCTACATACAGCAGCCTAGATCTCTGACCCCAGGACCCTACATACAGCAGCCTAGATCTCTGGTCCCAGGACCCTACATACAGCAGCCTAGATCTCTGACCCCAGGACCATACATACAGCAGCCTAGATCTCTGACTCCAGGACCCTACATACAGCAGCCTAGATCTCTGACTCCAGGACCCTACATACAGCAGCCTAGATCTCTGACCCCAGGACCCTACATACAGCAGCCTAGATCTCTGACCCCAGGACCCTACATACAGCAGCCTAGATCTCTGACCCCAGGACCCTACATACAGCAGCCTAGATCTCTGACCCCAGGAACCTACATACAGCAGCCTAGATCTCTGACCCCAGGACCCTACATACAGCAGCCTAGATCTCTGACCCCAGGACCCCTACATACAGCAGCCTAGATCTCTGACCCCAGGACCCTACATACAGCAGCCTAGATCTCTGACCCAGGACCCTACATACAGCAGCCTAGATCTCTGACCCCAGGACCCTACATACAGCAGCCTAGATCTCTGACCCCAGGACCCTACATACAGCAGCCTAGATCTCTGACCCCAGGACCCTACATACAGCAGCCTAGATCTCTGACCCCAGGACCCTACATACAGCAGCCTAGATCTCTGATCCCAGGACCCTACATACAGCAGCCTATATCTCTGACCCCAGGACCCTACATACAGCAGCCTAGATCTCTGACCCCAGGACCCTACATACAGCAGCCTAGATCTCTGACCCCAGGACCTCTACATACAGCAGCCTAGATCTCTGACCCCAGGACCCTACATACAGCAGCCTAGATCTCTGACCCCAGGACCCTACATACAGCAGCCTATATCTCTGATCCCAGGACCCTACATACAGCAGCCTAGATCTCTGACCCAGGACCCTACATACAGCAGCCTAGATCTCTGACCCCAGGACCCTACATACAGCAGCCTAGATCTCTGACCCCAGGACCCTACATACAGCAGCCTAGATCTCTGACCCCAGGACCCTACATACAAGCAGCCTAGATCTCTGACTCCAGGACCCTACATACAGCAGCCTAGATCTCTGACCCCAGGACCTCTACATACAGCAGCCTAGATCTCTGACCCCAGGACCCTACATACAGCAGCCTAGATCTCTGACCCCAGGACCTCTACATACAGCAGCCTAGATCTCTGACCCCAGGACCTCTACATACAGCAGCCTAGATCTCTGACCCCAGGACCCTACATACAGCAGCCTAGATCTCTGACCCCAGGACCCTACATACAGCATCCTAGATCTCTGACCCCAGGACCCTACATACAGCAGCCTAGATCTCTGACCCCAGGACCTCTACATACAGCAGCCTAGATCTCTGACCCCAGGACCCTACATACAGCAGCCTAGATCTCTGACCCCTGGACCCTACATACAGCAGCCTAGATCTCTGACCCCAGGACCCTACATACAGCAGCCTAGATCTCTGACCCCAGGACCCTACATATAGCAGCCTAGATCTCTGACCCCAGAACCCTACATACAGCAGCCTAGATCTCTGACCCCAGGACCCTACATACAGCAGCCTAGATCTCTGACCCCAGGACCTCTACATACAGCAGCCTAGATCTCTGACCCCAGGACCCTACATACAGCAGCCTAGATCTCTTACCCCAGGACCCTACATACAGCAGCCTAGATCTCTGACCCCAGGACCCTACATACAGCAGCCTAGATCTCTGACCCCAGGACCTCTACATACAGCAGCCTAGATCTCTGACCCCAGGACCCTACATACAGCAGCCTAGATCTCTTACCCCAGGACCCTACATACAGCAGCCTAGATCTCTGACCCCAGGACCCTACATACAGCAGCCTAGATCTCTGACCCCAGGACCCTACATACAGCAGCCTAGATCTCTGACCCCTGGACCCTACATACAGCAGCCTAGATCTCTGACCCCAGGACCCTACATACAGCAGCCTAGATCTCTGACCCCAGGACCCTACATACAGCAGCCTAGATCTCTGACCCCTGGACCCTACATACAGCAGCCTAGATCTCTGACCCCAGGACCCTACATACAGCAGCCTAGATCTCTGACCCCAGGACCCTACATACAGCAGCCTAGATCTCTGACCCCAGGACCTCTACATACAGCAGCCTAGATCTCTGACCCCAGGACCCTACATACAGCAGCCTAGATCTCTGACCCCAGGACCCTACATACAGCAGCCTAGATCTCTGACCCCAGGACCCTACATACAGCAGCCTAGATCTCTGACCCCAGGACCCTACATACAGCAGCCTAGATCTCTGACCCCAGGACCTCTACATACAGCAGCCTAGATCTCTGACCCAGTACCCTACATACAGCAGCCTAGATCTCTGACCCCAGGACACTACATACAGCAGCCTAGATCTCTGACCCCAGGACCCTACATACAGCTGCCTAGATCTCTGACCCCAGGACCCTACATACAGCAGCCTAGATCTCTGACCCCTGGACCCTACATACAGCAGCCTAGATCTCTGACCCCAGGACACTACATACAGCAGCCTAGATCTCTGACCCCAGGACCCTACATACAGCAGCCTAGATCTCTGACCCCAGGACCCTACATACAGCAGCCTAGATCTCTGACCCCAGGACCCTACATACAGCAGCCTAGATCTCTGACCCCAGGACCTCTACATACAGCAGCCTAGATCTCTGACCCCAGGACCCTACATACAGCAGCTTAGATCTCTGACCCCAGGACCCTACATACAGCAGCCTAGATCTCTGACCCCAGGACCCTACATACAGCAGCCTAGATCTCTGACCCCAGGACCCTACATACAGCAGCCTAGATCTCTGACCCCAGGACCCTACATACAGCAGCCTAGATCTCTGACCCCAGGACCTCTACATACAGCAGCCTAGATCTCTGACCCCAGGACCTCTACATACAGCAGCCTAGATCTCTGACCCCAGGACCTCTACATACAGCAGCCTAGATCTCTGACCCCAGGACCCTACATACAGCAGCCTAGATCTCTGACCCCAGGACCCTACATACAGCAGCCTAGATCTCTGACCCCAGGACCCTACATACAGCAGCCTAGATCTCTGACCCCTGGACCCTACATACAGCAGCCTAGATCTCTGACCCCAGGACCCTACATACAGCAGCCTAGATCTCTGACCCCAGGACACTACATACAGCAGCCTAGATCTCTGACCCCAGAACCTCTACATACAGCAGCCTAGATCTCTGACCCCAGGACCCTACATACAGCAGCCTAGATCTCTGACCCCAGGACCCTACATACAGCAGCCTAGATCTCTGACCCCAGGACCTCTACATACAGCAGCCTAGATCTCTGACCCCTGGACCCTACATACAGCAGCCTAGATCTCTGACCCCAGGACCTCTACATACAGCAGCCTAGATCTCTGACCCCAGAACCCTACATACAGCAGCCTAGATCTCTGACCCCAGGAACCTACATACAGCAGCCTAGATCTCTGACCCTAGGACCCTACATACAGCAGCCTAGATCTCTGACCCCAGGACCCT
This sequence comes from Anomaloglossus baeobatrachus, assembly GCF_048569485.1. Taxonomy (NCBI): domain Eukaryota; kingdom Metazoa; phylum Chordata; class Amphibia; order Anura; family Aromobatidae; genus Anomaloglossus; species Anomaloglossus baeobatrachus. The sequence continues at coordinate 1,601,508 of NC_134356.1, read as the reverse complement.
ACATACAGCAGCCTAGATCTCTGACCCCAGGACCTCTACATACAGCAGCCTAGATCTCTGACCCCAGGACCCTACATACAGCAGCCTAGATCTCTGACCCCAGGACCCTACATACAGCAGCCTAGATCTCTGACCCCAGGACCTCTACATACAGCAGCCTAGATCTCTGACCCCAGGACCTCTACATACAGCAGCCTAGATCTCTGACCCCAGGACCCTACATACAGCAGCCTAGATCTCTGACCCCAGGACCCTACATACAGCAGCCTAGATCTCTGATCCCAGGACCCTACATACAGCAGCCTAGATCTCTGACCCCAGGACCCTACATACAGCAGCCTAGATCTCTGACCCCAGGACCTCTACATACAACAGCCTAGATCTCTGACCCCGGACCTCTACATACAGCAGCCTAGATCTCTGACCCCAGGACCCTACATACAGCAGCCTAGATCTCTGATCCCAGGACCTCTACATACAGCAGCCTAGATCTCTGACCCCAGGACCTCTACATACAGCAGCCTAGATCTCTGACCCCAGGACCTCTACATACAGCAGCCTAGATCTCTGGTCCCAGGACCTCTACATGCAGCAGCCTAGATCTCTGACCCCAGGACCCTACATACAGCAGCCTAGATCTCTGACCCCAGGACCCTACATACAGCAGCCTAGATCTCTGACCCCAGGACCCTACATACAGCAGCCTAGATCTCTGACCCCAGGACCCTACATACAGCAGCCTAGATCTCTGACTCCAGGACCCTACATACAGCAGCCTAGATCTCTGACCCCAGGACCTCTACATACAGCAGCCTAGATCTCTGACCCCAGGACCCTACATACAGCAGCCTAGATCTCTGACCCCAGGACCCTACATACAGCAGCCTAGATCTCTGACCCCTGGACCCTACATACAGCAGCCTAGATCTCTGACCCCAGGACCCTACATACAGCAGCCTAGATCTCTGACCCCAGGACCCTACATACAGCAGCCTAGATCTCTGACCCCAGGACCCTACATACAGCAGCCTAGATCTCTGACCCCAGGACCCTACATACAGCAGCCTAGATCTCTGACCCCAGGACCTCTACATACAGCAGCCTAGATCTCTGACCCCAGGACCCTACATACAGCAGCCTAGATCTCTGACCCCAGGACCCTACATACAGCAGCCTAGATCTCTGACCCCTGGACCCTACATACAGCAGCCTAGATCTCTGACCCCAGGACCCTACATACAGCAGCCTAGATCTCTGACCCCAGGACCCTACATACAGCAGCCTAGATCTCTGACCCCAGGACCCTACATACAGCAGTCTAGATCTCTGACCCCCGGACCCTACATACAGCAGCCTAGATCTCTGACCCCAGGACCCTACATACAGCAGCCTAGATCTCTGACCCCAGGACCTCTACATACAGCAGCCTAGATCTCTGACCCCAGGACCTCTACATACAGCAGCCTAGATCTCTGACCCCAGGACCCTACATACAGCAGCCTAGATCTCTGACCCCAGGACCCTACATACAGCAGCCTAGATCTCTGACCCCTGGACCCTACATACAGCAGCCTAGATCTCTGACCCCAGGACCCTACATACAGCAGCCTAGATCTCTGACCCGAGGACCCTACATACAGCAGCCTAGATCTCTGACCCCAGGACCCCACATACAGCAGCCTAGATCTCTGACCCCAGGACTCTACATACAGCAGCCTAGATCTCTGACCCCAGGACTCTACATACAGCAGCCTAGATCTCTGACCCTAGGACCCTACATACAGCAGCCTAGATCTCTGACCCCAGGACCTCTACATACAGCAGCCTAGATCTCTGATCCCAGGACCCTACATACAGCAGCCTAGATCTCTGACCCCAGGACCCTACATACAGCAGCCTAGATCTCTGACCCCAGGACCCTACATACAGCATCCTAGATCTCTGACCCCAGGACCCTACATACAGCATCCTAGATCTCTGACCCCAGGACCCTACATACAGCAGCCTAGATCTCTGACCCCAGGACCCTACATACAGCAGCCTAGATCTCTGACCCCAGGACCCTACATACAGCAGCCTAGATCTCTGAACCCAGGACCCTACATACAGCAGCCTAGATCTCTGACCCCAGGACCCTACATACAGCAGCCTAGATCTCTGACCCCAGGACCCTACATACAGCAGCCTAGATCTCTGACCCCAGGACCCTACATACAGCAGCCTAGATCTCTGGTCCCAGGACCCTACATACAGCAGCCTAGATCTCTGACCCCAGGACCCTACATACAGCAGCCTAGATCTCTGACCCCAGGACCCTACATACAGCAGCCTAGATCTCTGACCCCAGGACCCTACATACAGCAGCCTAGATCTCTGACCCCAGGACCCTACATACAGCAGCCTAGATCTCTGACCCCAGGACTCTACATACAGCAGCCTAGATCTCTGACCCCAGGACCCTACATACAGCAGCCTAGATCTCTGACCCGAGGACCCTACATACAGCAGCCTAGATCTCTGACCCTAGGACCCTACATACAGCAGCCTAGATCTCTGACCCCAGGACCTCTACATACAGCAGCCTATATCTCTGACCCTAGGACCCTACATACAGCGGCCTAGATCTCTGACCCCAGGACCCTACATACAGCAGCCTAGATCTCTGACCCCAGGACCCTACATACAGCAGCCTAGATCTCTGACCCCAGGACCCTGCATACAGCAGCCTAGATCTCTGACCCCAGGACACTACATACAGCAGCCTAGATCTCTGACCCCAGGACCCTACATACAGCAGCCTAGATCTCTGACCCCAGGACCCTACATACAGCAGCCTATATCTCTGATCCCAGGACCCTACATACAGCAGCCTAGATCTCTGACCCCAGGACACTACATACAGCAGCCTAGATCTCTGACCCCAGGACCCTACATACAGCAGCCTATATCTCTGATCCCAGGACCTCTACATACAGCAGCCTAGATCTCTGACCCCAGGACCCTACATACAGCAGCCTAGATCTCTGACCCCAGGACCCTACATACAGCAGCCTAGATCTCTGACCCCAGGACCCTACATACAGCAGCCTAGATCTCTGACCCCAGGACCCTACATACAGCAGCCTAGATCTCTGACCCCAGGACCCTACATACAGCAGCCTAGATCTCAGATCCCTGGACCCTACATACAGCAGCCTAGATCTCTGACTCCAGGACACTACATACAGCAGCCTAGATCTCTGACCCCAGGACCCTACATACAGCAGCCTAGATCTCTGACCCCAGGACCCTACATACAGCAGCCTAGATCTCTGACCCCAGGACCCTACATACAGCAGCCTAGATCTCTGACCCCAGGACCCTGATATAGGGAAGGTGATCACTTCAATATCCAGTTATTAAACTTTAGGGAATATTATTCCTGGAACATTCTGGAATGTCAGGTTGCCATGGTAACAATCACTAACCAGAGATGATGGAACTTTTCCCATGTGAATGTTCTATTAACAGACGGCCCCCGCCCCCGTCACTGCACGTCGTCACTTCCAGGAGGGGGCGACGATCACTACTGAGCAGATGGGATCCGTGTTCTCAGCTGCACCACAGTCCAATGTACAGGATCAGTAAATGTGGTCTCCATTGTACCCGCAGTGGGTTTCCTTGTTGTTTCCCTGGAGAGCACAGTCTGGACGGCTTCCCCTATATCACACTAGTGGCTGTGGACCCTCTGTGCCACGGGCCGGGCTCACACTAGAGGGGTGTGACTTAGTGGCTACCAGGTCTTCACTAGAGCCACTGATGGTGAGGCTAAGCTTGGGCTGCGTGTACCCGCCAGGTACCACTCCAGGGCAGTCCCTGGTACTGAGGCAGCGACCCCAGGGGTCAGGGATGTAGGTATAGCAGTCAGGGTGAATACCACTACTGGTCCAGACGTGATGCGTTCATGATCAGGAGCAGACAGGGCGGCTGGTATAGACGGGTCAGGTTCAGGAACAGACGGGGAGGCTGGCCTGGATGCCATCTTGTATTACCTGGAACATTTCCTTTATACACGGGTAGTATTTTAGTTCCTCCTCACACGGGTGGTATTTTAGCTGCTCCTCACACGGGTGGTATTTTAGCTGCTCCTCACGCAGGTGGTATTTTAGCTGCTCCTCACACGGGTGGTATTTTAGCTGCTCCTCACACAGGTGGTATTTTAGCTGCTCCTCACACAGGTGGTATTTTAGCTGCTCCTCACACGGGTGGTATTTTAGCTGCTCCTCACACGGGTGGTATTTTAGCTGCTCCTCACACGGGTGGTATTTTAGCTGCTCCTCACACGAGTAGTATTTTAGCTGCTCCTCACACAGGTGATATTTTAGTTCCTCCTCACACGGGTGGTATTTTAGTTCCTTCTCACACGGTAGGTGTTTTAGCTGCTGCTCAAACGGGTGGTATTTTAGCTGCTCCTCACACGGGTGGTATTTTAGTTTCTCCTCACACGGGTGGTATTTTAGCTGCTGCTCACACGGGTATTTTAGTTGCTCCTAACATGGGCGGTATTATAGTTCCTCCTCACACGGGTGGTATTTTAGTTGCTCCTCACAGGGTCGGTATTTTAGTTCCTCCTCACACGGGTGGTATTTTAGTTGCTCCTCACACGGGTGGTATTTTAGCTGCTGCTCACATGGGTGGTATTTTAGTTGCTCCTCACACGGGTGGTATTTTAGCTGCTCCTCACATGGGTGGTATTTTAGTTGCTCCTCACACGGGTGGTATTATAGTTGCTCCTCACACGGGTGGTATTTTAGTTGCTCCTCACACAGGTGGTATTTTAGCTGCTCACATGGGAGGTATTTTAGCTGCTGCTCACACGGGTGGTATTTTAGTTGCTCCTCACACGGGTGGTATTTTAGTTGCTCCTCACACGGGTCGTATTTTAGTTGCTCCTCACACGGGTGGTATTTTAGCTGCTCCTCACACGGGTGGTATTTTAGCTGCTCCTCACATGGGAGGTATTTTAGCTGCTGCTCACACGGGTGGTATTTTAGTTGCTCCTCACACGGGTGGTATTTTAGCTGCTCCTCACACGGGTGCTATTTAAGTTGCTCCTCACACAGGCGGGATTTTAGCTGCTGCTCACACGGGTGGTATTTTACTTGCTCCTCACAAGGGTGGTATTTTAGCTGCTCCTCACACGGGTGGTATTTTAGCTGCTGCTCACACGGGTGGTATTTTAGCTGCTCCTCACACGGGTGGTATTTTAGCTGCTCTTTACAATGGGTGGTATTTTAGTTGCTGCTCACACGGATGGTATTTTAGCTGCTCCTCACACGGGTGGTATTTTAGCTGCTCTTTACATGGGTGGTATTTTAGTTGCTGCTCACACGGGTGGTATTTTAGCTGCTCCTCACACGAGTGGTATTTTAGCTGCTCCTCACACGAGTGGTATTTTAGCTGCTCCTCACACGGGTGGTATTTTAGCTGCTCCTCACACGAGTGGTATTTTAGTTCCTCCTCACACGGGTGGTATTTTAGTTGCTCTTCACACGGGTGGTATTTAAGCTGCTCCTCACATGGGTGGTATTTTAGTTGCTCCTCACATGGGTGGTATTCTAGTTGCTCCTCACACGGGTGGTATTTTAGCTGCTGCTCAAACTGGTGGTATTTTAGCTGCTCCTCACACGGGTGGTATATTAGCTGCTGCTCACACGGGTGGTATTTTAGTTGCTCCTCACACGGGTGGTATTTTAGTTGCTCCTCACATGGGTGCTATTTTAGTTTCTCCTCACACGGGAGGTATTTTAGTTGCTCCTCACACGGGTAGAATTTTAGTTGCTCCTAACATGGGTGGTATTTTAGCTGCTCCTCACACGGGTGGTATTTTAGCTGCTCCTCACACGGTGGTATTTTAGCTGCTCCTCACACGGGTGGTATTTTAGCTGCTCCTCACACGGGTGGAATTTTAGTTGCTCCTCACACGGGTGGTATTTTAGTTGCTCCTCACACGGGTGGTATTTTAGTTCCTCCTCACACGGGTGGTATTTTAGCTGCTCCTCACACGGATGGTATTTTAGCTGCTCCTCACACGGGTGGTATTTTAGTTGCACCTCACACGGGTGGTATTTTAGTTGCTCCTCACACGGGTGGTATTTTAGTTTCTCCTCACACGGTTGGTATTTTAGCTGCTCCTCACACGGGTATTTTAGTTGCTCCTAACATGGGTGGTATTTTAGTTGCTCCTCACACTGGCGGTATTTTAGCTGCTCCTCACACGGGTAGTATTTTAGTTCCTTCTCACATGGGCGGTATTTTAGTTGCTCCTCACATGGTTGGTATTTTAGCTGCTGCTCACACGGGTAGTATTTTAGTTGCTCCTCACACTGGCGGTATTATAGTTCCTCCTCACTCGGGTGTTGTTTTAGTTTCTCCTCACACGGTTGGTATTTTAGCTGCTGCTCACACGGGTATTTTAGCTGCTCCTCACATGGGTGGTATTTTAGTTGCTCCTCACATGGGCGGTATTATAGTTCCTCCTCACTCGGGTGGTATTTTAGTTCCTCCTCACACGGGTGGTATTTTAGTTGCTCCTCACAGGGTCGGTATTTTAGTTCCTCCTCACACAGGTGGTATTTTAGTTGCTCCTCACACGGGTGGTATTTTAGCTGCTGCTCACATGGGTGGTATTTTAGTTGCTCCTCACACGGGTGGTATTTTAGTTGCTCCTCACACGGGTGGTATTTTAGTTGCTCCTCACACGGGTGGTATTTTAGCTGCTCCTCACACGGGTGGTATTTTAGCTGCTCCTCGCATGGGTGGTATTTTAGTTGCTCCTCACACGGGTGGTATTTTAGTTGCTCCTCACACGGGTGGTATTTTAGTTGCTCCTCACACGGGTGGTATTTTAGCTGCTCACATGGGAGGTATTTTAGCTGCTGCTCACACGGGTGGTATTTTAGTTGCTCCTCACACGGGTGGTATTTTAGTTGCTCCTCACACGGGTGGTATTTTAGTTGCTCCTCACACGGGTGGTATTTTAGCTGCTCCTCACACGGGTGGTATTTTAGCTGCTCCTCACATGGGAAGTATTTTAGCTGCTGCTCACACGGGTGGTATTTTAGTTGCTCCTCACACGGGTGGTATTTTAGCTGCTCCTCACACGGGTGCTATTTTAGTTGCTCCTCACACAGGCGGGATTTTAGCTGCTGCTCACACGGGTGGTATTTTAGCTGCTCTTTACATGGGTGGTATTTTAGTTGCTGCTCACACGGGTGGTATTTTAGCTGCTCCTCACACGAGTGGTATTTTAGCTGCTCCTCACACGAGTGGTATTTTAGCTGCTCCTCACACGGGTGGTATTTTAGCTGCTCCTCACACGAGTGGTATTTTAGTTCCTCCTCACACGGGTGGTATTTTAGTTGCTCCTCACACGGGTTGTATTTTAGTTGCTCCTCACACGGGTGGTATTTTAGCTGCTGCTCACACGGATGGTATTTTAGCTGCTCCTCACACGAGTGGTATTTTAGCTGCTCCTCACACGAGTGGTATTTTAGCTGCTCCTCACACGGGTGGTATTTTAGCTGCTCCTCACACGAGTGGTATTTTAGTTCCTCCTCACACGGGTGCTATTTTAGTTGCTCCTCACACGGGTGGTATTTTAGCTGCTGCTCTCACGGGTGGTATTTTAGCTGCTGCTCACACGGGTGGTATTTTAGTTGCTCCTCACACGGTTGGTATTTTAGTTGCTCCTCACACGGGTGGTATTTTAGCTGCTGCTCACAGGGGTGGTATTTTAGCTGCTCCTCACACGGGTGGTATTTTAGTTGCTCCTCAAACGGGTGGTATTTTAGCTGCTGCTCACAGGGGTGGTATTTTAGCTGCTCCTCACACGGGTGGTATTTTAGTTGCTCCTCACACGGGTGGTATTTTAGTTGCTCCTCACACGGTTGGTATTTTAGTTGCTCCTCACACGGGTGGTATTTAGTTGCTCCTCACACGGGAGGTATTTTAGTTGCTCCTCACACGGGTGGTATTTTAGTTGCTCCTCACACGGGTGGTATTTTAGCTGCTGCTCACACGGGTGGTATTTTAGTTGCTCCTCACACGGGTGGTATTTTAGCTGCTGCTCACACGGGAGGTATTTTAGCTGCTGCTCACACGGGTGGTATTTTAGCTGCTCCTCACACAGGTGCTATTTTAGTTGCTCCTCACACGGGTGGTATTTTAGCTGCTGCTCACACGGGTGGTATTTTAGCTGCTCCTCACAAGGATGCTATTTTAGTTGCTCCTCACACAGGCGGGATTTTAGCTGCTGCTCACACGGGTGGTATTTTAGCTGCTGCTCACACGGGTGGTATTTTAGTTGCTCCTCACACGGGTGCTATTTTAGCTGCTGCTCACACGGGTGGTATTTTAGCTGCTCCTCACAAGGATGGTATTTTAGTTGCTCCTCAAACGGGTGGTATTTTAGTTGCTCCTCACACGGGTGGTATTTTAGTTGCTCCTCACACGGTTGGTATTTTAGTTGCTCCTCACACGGGTGGTATTTTAGCTGCTGCTCACACGGGTGGTATTTTAGTTGCTCCTCACACGGGTGGTATTTTAGCTGCTGCTCACACGGGTGGTATTTTAGTTGCTCCTCACACGGGAGGTATTTTAGTTGCTCCTCACACGGGTGGTATTTTAGCTGCTCCTCACACGGGAGGTATTTTAGCTGCTGCTCACACGGGTGGTATTTTAGCTGCTCCTCACACAGGTGCTATTTTAGTTGCTCCTCACACGGGTGGTATTTTAGCTGCTGCTCACACGGGTGGTATTTTAGCTGCTCCTCACAAGGATGGTATTTTAGTTGCTCCTCACACGGGTGGTATTTTAGTTGCTCCTCACACGGGTGGTATTTTAGTTGCTCCTCACACGGGTGGTATTTTAGCTGCTGCTCACACGGGTGGTATTTTAGTTGCTCCTCACACGGGAGGTATTTTAGTTGCTCCTCACACGGGTGGTATTTTAGCTGCTCCTCACACGGGAGGTATTTTAGCTGCTCCTCACACGGGTGGTATTTTAGCTGCTCCTCACACAGGTGGTATTTTAGCTGCTCTTCACACGGGTGGTATTTTAGCTGCTCCTCACACGGGAGGTATTTTAGCTGCTCCTCACACGGGTGGTATTTTAGCTGCTCCTCACACAGGTGGTATTTTAGCTGCTCCTCACACGGTTGGTATTTTAGTTGCTCCTCACACGGGTGGTATTTTAGCTGCTGCTCACACGGGTGGTATTTTAGTTGCTCCTCACATGGGTGGTATTTTAGCTGCTGCTCACACGGGTGGTATTTTAGTTGCTCCTCACACGGGAGGTATTTTAGTTGCTCCTCACACGGGTGGTATTTTAGCTGCTCCTCACACGGGAGGTATTTTAGCTGCTGCTCACACGGGTGGTATTTTAGCTGCTCCTCACACAGGTGCTATTTTAGTTGCTCCTCACACGGGTGGTATTTTAGCTGCTGCTCACACGGGTGGTATTTTAGCTGCTCCTCACAAGGATGGTATTTTAGTTGCTCCTCACACGGGTGGTATTTTAGTTGCTCCTCACACGGGTGGTATTTTAGTTGCTCCTCACACGGGTGGTATTTTAGCTGCTGCTCACACGGGTGGTATTTTAGTTGCTCCTCACACGGGAGGTATTTTAGTTGCTCCTCACACGGGTGGTATTTTAGCTGCTCCTCACACGGGAGGTATTTTAGCTGCTCCTCACACGGGTGGTATTTTAGCTGCTCCTCACACAGGTGGTATTTTAGCTGCTCCTCACACGGGTGGTATTTTAGTTGCTCCTCACACGGGTGGTATTTTAGTTGCTCCTCACACGGGTGGTATTTTAGTTGCTCCTCACACGGGTGGTATTTTAGCTGCTCCTCACACGGGTGGTATTTTAGCTGCTCCTCACATGGGTGCTATTTTAGTTGCTCCTCACACAGGTAGTATTTTAGCTGCTGCTCACACGGGTGGTATTTTAGTTGCTCCTCACACGGGTGGTATTTTAGCTGCTGCTCACAGGGGTGGTATTTTAGCTGCTCCTCACACGGGTGGTATTTTAGTTGCTCCTCAAACGGGTGGTATTTTAGCTGCTGCTCACAGGGGTGGTATTTTAGCTGCTCCTCACACGGGTGGTATTTTAGTTGCTCCTCACACGGGTGGTATTTTAGTTGCTCCTCACACGGTTGGTATTTTAGTTGCTCCTCACACGGGTGGTATTTAGTTGCTCCTCACACGGGAGGTATTTTAGTTGCTCCTCACACGGGTGGTATTTTAGTTGCTCCTCACACGGGTGGTATTTTAGCTGCTCCTCACATGGGTGCTATTTTAGTTGCTCCTCACACAGGTAGTATTTTAGCTGCTGCTCACACGGGTGGTATTTTAGTTGCTCCTCACACGGGTGGTATTTTAGCTGCTGCTCACAGGGGTGGTATTTTAGCTGCTCCTCACATGGGTGGTATTTTAGTTGCTCCTCAAACGGGTGGTATTTTAGCTGCTGCTCACAGGGGTGGTATTTTAGCTGCTCCTCACACGGGTGGTATTTTAGTTGCTCCTCACACGGGTGGTATTTTAGTTGCTCCTCACACGGTTGGTATTTTAGTTGCTCCTCACACGGGTGGTATTTAGTTGCTCCTCACACGGGAGGTATTTTAGTTGCTCCTCACACGGGTGGTATTTTAGTTGCTCCTCACACGGGTGGTATTTTAGCTGCTGCTCACACGGGTGGTATTTTAGTTGCTCCTCACACGGGTGGTATTTTAGCTGCTGCTCACACGGGAGGTATTTTAGCTGCTGCTCACACGGGTGGTATTTTAGCTGCTCCTCACACAGGTGCTATTTTAGTTGCTCCTCATACGGGTGGTATTTTAGCTGCTGCTCACACGGGTGGTATTTTAGCTGCTCCTCACAAGGATGCTATTTTAGTTGCTCCTCACACAGGCGGGATTTTAGCTGCTGCTCACACGGGTGGTATTTTAGCTGCTGCTCACACGGGTGGTATTTTAGTTGCTCCTCACACGGGTGGTATTTTAGCTGCTGCTCACACGGGTGGTATTTTAGCTGCTCCTCACAAGGATGGTATTTTAGTTGCTCCTCAAACGGGTGGTATTTTAGTTGCTCCTCACACGGGTGGTATTTTAGTTGCTCCTCACACGGTTGGTATTTTAGTTGCTCCTCACACGGGTGGTATTTTAGCTGCTGCTCACACGGGTGGTATTTTAGTTGCTCCTCACACGGGTGGTATTTTAGCTGCTGCTCACACGGGTGGTATTTTAGTTGCTCCTCACACGGGAGGTATTTTAGTTGCTCCTCACACGGGTGGTATTTTAGCTGCTCCTCACACGGGAGGTATTTTAGCTGCTGCTCACACGGGTGGTATTTTAGCTGCTCCTCACACAGGTGCTATTTTAGTTGCTCCTCACACGGGTGGTATTTTAGCTGCTGCTCACACGGGTGGTATTTTAGCTGCTCCTCACAAGGATGGTATTTTAGTTGCTCCTCACACGGGTGGTATTTTAGTTGCTCCTCACACGGGTGGTATTTTAGTTGCTCCTCACACGGGTGGTATTTTAGCTGCTGCTCACACGGGTGGTATTTTAGTTGCTCCTCACACGGGAGGTATTTTAGTTGCTCCTCACACGGGTGGTATTTTAGCTGCTCCTCACACGGGAGGTATTTTAGCTGCTCCTCACACGGGTGGTATTTTAGCTGCTCCTCACACAGGTGGTATTTTAGCTGCTCCTCACACGGGTGGTATTTTAGCTGCTCCTCACACGGGAGGTATTTTAGCTGCTCCTCACACGGGTGGTATTTTAGCTGCTCCTCACACAGGTGGTATTTTAGCTGCTCCTCACACGGTTGGTATTTTAGTTGCTCCTCACACGGGTGGTATTTTAGCTGCTGCTCACACGGGTGGTATTTTAGTTGCTCCTCACACGGGTGGTATTTTAGCTGCTGCTCACACGGGTGGTATTTTAGTTGCTCCTCACACGGGAGGTATTTTAGTTGCTCCTCACACGGGTGGTATTTTAGCTGCTCCTCACACGGGAGGTATTTTAGCTGCTGCTCACACGGGTGGTATTTTAGCTGCTCCTCACACAGGTGCTATTTTAGTTGCTCCTCACACGGGTGGTATTTTAGCTGCTGCTCACACGGGTGGTATTTTAGCTGCTCCTCACAAGGATGGTATTTTAGTTGCTCCTCACACGGGTGGTATTTTAGTTGCTCCTCACACGGGTGGTATTTTAGTTGCTCCTCACACGGGTGGTATTTTAGCTGCTGCTCACACGGGTGGTATTTTAGTTGCTCCTCACACGGGAGGTATTTTAGTTGCTCCTCACACGGGTGGTATTTTAGCTGCTCCTCACACGGGTGGTATTTTAGCTGCTCCTCACACAGGTGGTATTTTAGCTGCTCCTCACACGGGTGGTATTTTAGTTGCTCCTCACACGGGTGGTATTTTAGTTGCTCCTCACACGGGTGGTATTTTAGTTGCTCCTCACACGGGTGGTATTTTAGCTGCTCCTCACACGGGTGGTATTTTAGCTGCTCCTCACATGGGTGCTATTTTAGTTGCTCCTCACACAGGTAGTATTTTAGCTGCTGCTCACACGGGTGGTATTTTAGTTGCTCCTCACACGGGTGGTATTTTAGCTGCTCCTCACACGGGAGGTATTTTAGATGCTCCTCACACGGGTGGTATTTTAGCTGCTCCTCACACAGGTGGTATTTTAGCTGCTCCTCACACGGGTGGTATTTTAGTTGCTCCTCACACGGGTGGTATTTTAGCTGCTCCTCACACGGGTGCTATTTTAGTTGTTCCTCACTCAGGTAGTATTTTAGCTGCTGCTCACACGGGTGGTATTTTAGCTGCTCCTTACACGGGTGGTATTTTAGCTGCTGCTCACACGGGTGGTATTTTAGCTGCTCCTCACACGGGTGCTATTTAAGTTGCTCCTCACACGGGTGGTATTTTAGCTGCTCCTCACACGGGTGGTATTTTAGCTGCTGCTCACACGGGTGGTATTTTAGCTGCTGCTCACACGGGTGTTATTTTAGCTGCTCTTTACATGGGTGGTATTTTAGTTGCTCCTCACACGGTTGGTATTTTAGTTGCTCCTCACACGGGTGGTATTTTAGCTGCTGCTCACAGGGGTGGTATTTTAGCTGTTCCTCACACGAGTGGTATTTTAGTTACTCCTCACACGGTTGGTATTTTAGTTGCTCCTCACACGAGTGGTATTTTAGCTGCTGCTCACAGGGGTGGTATTTTAGCTGCTCCTCACAAGAATGGTATTTTAGTTGCTCCTCACACGGGTGGTATTTTAGTTGCTCCTCACATGGGTGGTATTTTAGTTGCTCCTCACACGGGTGGTATTTTAGTTGCTCCTCACACGGGTGGTATTTTAGTTGCTCCTCACACGGGAGGTATTTTAGTTGCTCCTCACACGGGTGGTATTTTATTTGCTCCTCACACGGGTGGTATTTTAGCTGCTGCTCACACGGGTGGTATTTTAGCTGCTCCTTACACGGGTGGTATTTTAGCTGCTGCTCACACGGGTGGTATTTTAGCTGCTCCTCACACGGGTGCTATTTTAGTTGCTCCTCACACGGGTGGTATTTTAGCTGCTCCTCACACGGGTGGTATTTTAGCTGCTGCTCACACGGGTGGTATTTTAGCTGCTGCTCACACGGGTGGTATTTTAGCTGCTCTTTACATGGGTGGTATTTTAGTTGCTCCTCACACGGTTGGTATTTTAGTTGCTCGTCACACGGATGGTATTTTAGCTGCTGCTCACAGGGGTGGTATTTTAGCTGTTCCTCACACGAGTGGTATTTTAGTTACTCCTCACACGGTTGGTATTTTAGTTGCTCCTCACACGAGTGGTATTTTAGCTGCTGCTCACAGGGGTGGTATTTTAGCTGCTCCTCACAAGAATGGTATTTTAGTTGCTCCTCACACGGGTGGTATTTTAGTTGCTCCTCACATGGGTGGTATTTTAGTTGCTCCTCACACGGGTGGTATTTTAGTTGCTCCTCACACGGGTGGTATTTTAGTTGCTCCTCACACGGGAGGTATTTTAGTTGCTCCTCACACGGGTGGTATTTTAGTTGCTCCTCACACGGGTGGTATTTTAGCTGCTGCTCACACGGGTGGTATTTTAGTTGCTCCTCACACGGGTGGTATTTTAGCTGCTGCTCACACGGGAGGTATTTTAGCTGCTGCTCACACGGGTGGTATTTTAGCTGCTCCTCACACAGGTGCTATTTTAGTTGCTCCTCACACGGGTGGTATTTTAGCTGCTGCTCACACGGGTGGTATTTTAGCTGCTCCTCACACGGGTGGTATTTTAGTTGCTCCTCACACGGTTGGTATTTTAGTTGCTCCTCACACATGCGGGATTTTAGCTGCTGCTCACACGGGTGGTATTTTAGTTGCTCCTCACACGGGTGGTATTTTAGCTGCTGCTCACACGGGTGGTATTTTAGTTGCTCCTCACACGGGTGGTATTTTAGCTGCTGCTCACACGGGAGGTATTTTAGCTGCTGCTCACACGGGTGGTATTTTAGCTGCTCCTCACACAGGTGCTATTTTAGTTGCTCCTCACACGGGTGGTATTTTAGCTGCTGCTCACACGGGTGGTATTTTAGCTGCTCCTCACAAGGATGCTATTTTAGTTGCTCCTCACACAGGCGGGATTTTAGCTGCTGCTCACACGGGTGGTACTTTAGCTGCTGCTCACACGGGTGGTATTTTAGTTGCTCCTCACACGGGTGGTATTTTAGCTGCTGCTCACACGGGTGGTATTTTAGCTGCTCCTCACAAGGATGGTATTTTAGTTGCTCCTCACACGGGTGGTATTTTAGTTGCTCCTCACACGGGTGGTATTTTAGTTGCTCCTCACACGGTTATTTTAGTTGCTCCTCACACGGGTGGTTTTTTAGCTGCTGCTCACACGGGTGGTATTTTAGTTGCTCCTCACATGGGTGGTATATTAGCTGCTGCTCATACGGGTGGTATTTTAGTTGCTCCTCACACGGGAGGTATTTTAGTTGCTCCTCACACGGGTGGTATTTTAGCTGCTCCTCACATGGGAGGTATTTTAGCTGCTGCTCACACGGGTGGTATTTTAGCTGCTCCTCACACAGGTGCTATTTTAGTTGCTCCTCACATGGGTGGTATTTTAGCTGCTGCTCACATGGGTGGTACTTTAGCTGCTCCTCACAAGGATGGTATTTTAGTTGCTCCTCACACGGGTGGTATTTTAGTTGCTCCTCACACGGGTGGTATTTTAGCTGCTGCTCACACGGGTGGTATTTTAGTTGCTCCTCACACGGGTGGTATTTTAGCTGCTGCTCACACGGGAGGTATTTTAGCTGCTGCTCACACGGGTGGTATTTTAGCTGCTCCTCACACAGGTGCTATTTTAGTTGCTCCTCACACGGGTGGTATTTTAGTTGCTGCTCACACGGGTGGTATTTTAGCTGCTCCTCACAAGGATGCTATTTTAGTTGCTCCTCACACAGGCGGGATTTTAGCTGCTGCTCACATGGGTGGTATTTTAGCTGCTGCTCACACGGGTGGTATTTTAGTTGCTCCTCACACGGGTGGTATTTTAGCTGCTGCTCACACGGGTGGTATTTTAGCTGCTCCTCACAAGGATGGTATTTTAGTTGCTCCTCACACGGGTGGTATTTTAGTTGCTCCTCACACGGGTGGTATTTTAGTTGCTCCTCACACGGTTATTTTAGTTGCTCCTCACACGGGTGGTTTTTTAGCTGCTGCTCACACGGGTGGTATTTTAGCTGCTCCTCACAAGGATGGTATTTTAGTTGCTCCTCACACGGGTGGTATATTAGCTGCTGCTCATACGGGTGGTATTTTAGTTGCTCCTCACACGGGAGGTATTTTAGTTGCTCCTCACACGGGTGGTATTTTAGCTGCTCCTCACATGGGAGGTATTTTAGCTGCTGCTCACACGGGTGGTACTTTAGCTGCTCCTCACAAGGATGGTATTTTAGTTGCTCCTCACACAGGTGGTATTTTAGTTGCTGCTCACACGGGTGGTATTTTAGCTGCTCCTCACACGGGAGGTATTTTAGTTGCTCCTCACACGGGAGGTATTTTAGATGCTCCTCACACGGGTGGTATTTTAGCTGCTCCTCACACAGGTGGTATTTTAGCTGCTCCTCACACGGGTGGTATTTTAGTTGCTCCTCACACGGGTGGTATTTTAGTTGCTCCTCACACGGGTGGTATTTTAGTTGCTCCTCACACGGGTGGTATTTTAGTTGCTCCTCACACGGGTGGTATTTTAGTTGCTCCTCACACGGGTGGTATTTTAGTTGCTCCTCACACGGGAGGTATTTTAGATGCTCCTCACACGGGTGGTATTTTAGCTGCTCCTCACACAGGTGGTATTTTAGATGCTCCTCACACGGGTGGTATTTTAGCTGCTCCTCACACAGGTGGTATTTTAGCTGCTCCTCACACGGGTGGTATTTTAGTTGCTCCTCACACGGGTGGTATTTTAGTTGCTCCTCACACGGGTGGTATTTTAGTTGCTCCTCACACGGGTGGTAT
Organism: Anomaloglossus baeobatrachus; assembly: GCF_048569485.1. Classification (NCBI taxonomy): domain Eukaryota; kingdom Metazoa; phylum Chordata; class Amphibia; order Anura; family Aromobatidae; genus Anomaloglossus; species Anomaloglossus baeobatrachus. Next base: position 1,584,915 of record NC_134356.1, on the reverse strand, counting down.
TTTAGCTGCTCCTCACACGGGTGCTATTTTAGTTGCTCCTCACACAGGTAGTATTTTAGCTGCTCCTCACACGGGTGGTATTTTAGCTGCTGCTCACACGGGAGGTATTTTAGATGCTCCTCACACGGGTGGTATTTTAGCTGCTCCTCACACAGGTGGTATTTTAGCTGCTCCTCACACGGGTGGTATTTTAGTTGCTCCTCACACAGGTGGTATTTTAGTTGCTCCTCACACGGGTGGTATATTAGTTGCTCCTCAAACGGGTGGTATTTTAGCTGCTCCTCACACGGGTGCTATTTTAGTTGCTCCTCACACAGGTGGTATTTTAGCTGCTGCTCACACGGGTGGTATTTTAGCTGCTGCTCACACGGGTGGTATTTTAGCTGCTCCTCACACGGGTGGTATTTTAGCTGCTGCTCACACGGGTGGTATTTTAGCTGCTGCTCACACGGGTGGTATTTTAGTTGCTCCTCACACGGGTGGTATTTTAGCTGCTCCTCACACGGGAGGTATTTTAGTTGCTCCTCACACGGGTGGTATTTTAGCTGCTCCTCACACGGGTGGTATTTTAGCTGCTCCTCACACGGGTGCTATTTTAGTTGCTCCTCACACAGGTGGTATTTTAGCTGCTCCTCACACGGGTGGTATTTTAGTTGCTCCTCACACGGGTGGTATTTTAGCTGCTCCTCACACGGGTGCTATTTTAGTTGCTCCTCACACAGGTGGTATTTTAGTTGCTCCTCACACGGGTGGTATTTTAGCTGCTCCTCACACGGGTGCTATTTTAGTTGCTCCTCACACAGGTGGTATTTTAGTTGCATTTTGCTGTTTATCTTGTAGTCCTCGTTTTCATGTGTGATCTGTGACGTGTGATGTCATGTATGACGCTCTGTGCCGCTGGTGGAGCAGCATTCTTGTGGTTGGTGTGTGATGGTGACATGTGATCTATGACATCTTATCTGTGATGTGTGATGTGACGTGTTTGGTGTGACGTGTTATCTGTCACATGTGATGTGCCCTGTGCAGGAGCAGAACTCTGGCGGTTGGTGTGTGATGTAATATGTGACGTGTGCATTGCCCTGTGCCGCCAGCGGAGCAGCCCTCTGGGGGTTGTAGTGTGACCGTTTGACTTGCTCTGTGCCGGAGCAGCACTCTGGTGGTTGATGTGTGACGTGTTTGGTGTGACGTGTGCATTGCCCTGTATGGCTGGTGGCGGAGCAGCCCTCTGGCGGTTGGTGTGTGACGTATGCCCTGCCCTGTGCCGCCGGCGGAGCAGCCCTGTGGCGGTTGATGTGTGACGTATGCCCTGCCCTGTGCCGCCGGCGGAGCAGCCCTGTGGCGGTTGATGTGTGACGTATGCCCTGCCCTGTGCCGCCGGCGGAGCAGCCCTGTGGCGGTTGATGTGTGACGTATGCCCTGCCCTATGCCGCCGGCGGAGCAGCCCTCTGGCGGTTGATGTGTGACGTATGCCCTGTCCTGTGCCGCCGGCGGAGAAGCCCTCTGGCGGTTGATGTGTGACGTATGCCCTGCCCTGTGCCGCCGGCGGAGCAGCCCTGTGGCGGTTGATGTGTTACGTATGCCCTGCCCTGTGCCACCGGCGGAGCAGCCCTGTGGCGGTTAATGTGTGACGTTTGCCCTGCCCTGTGCCGCCGGCGGAGCAGCCCTGTGGCGGTTTATGTGTGACGTAATATGTGACGTGTGATGTGATGTATGCCCTGCCCTGTGCCGCCGGCGGAGCAGCCCTGTGGCGGTTGTGCCCTGCCTTGTGCCGCCGGCGGAGCAGCCCTGTGGCGGTTGATGTGTGACCTGTGCCGCCGGCGGAGCAGCCCTGTGGCGGTTCATGTGTGACGTATGCCCTGCCCTGTGCCGCCGGCGGAGCAGCCCTGTTGCGGTTGATGTGTTACGTATGCCCTGCCCTGTGCCGCCGGCGGAGCAGCCCTGTGGCGCTTAATGTGTGATGTAATATGTGACGTGTGATGTGACGTATACCCTGCCCTGTGCCGCCAGCGGAGCAGCCCTGTGGCGGTTGATGTGTGACGTATGCCCTGCCCTGTGCCGCCGGCGGAGCTGCCCTGTGGCGGGTGATGTGTTACGTATGCCCTGCCCTGTGCCGCCGGCGGAGCAGCCCTGTGGCGGTTGATGTGTGATGTATGCCCTGCCCTGTGCCGCCGGCGGAGCTGCCCTCTGGCGGTTGATGTGTGACGTATGCCCTGCCCTGTGCCGCCGGCAGAGCAGCCCTGTGGCGGTTGATGTGTGACGTATGCCCTTGACATATGCCCTGCCCTGTGCCGCCGGCGGAACTGCCCTCTGGCGGTTGATGTGTGACGTATGCCCTGCCCTGTGCCGCCGGCGGAGCAGCACTGTGGCGGTTGATGTGTGACGTATGCCCTGCCCTGTGCCGCCGGCGGAGCAGCCCTCTGGCGGTTGATGTGTGACGTATGCCCTGCCCTGTGCCGCCGGCGGAGCAGCACTGTGGCGGTTGAAGTGTGACGTATGCCCTGCCCTGTGCTGCCGGCGGAGCAGCCCTCTGGCGGTTGATGTGTGACGTATGCCCTGCCCTGTGCCGACGGCGGAGCAGCCCTCTGGCGGTTGATGTGTGACGTATACCCTGCCCTGTGCCGCCGGCGGAGCTGCCCTCTGGCGGTTGATGTGTGACGTATACCCTGCCCTGTGCCGCCGGCGGAGCAGCCCTTTGGCGGTTGATGTGTGACGTATGCCCTGCCCTGTGCCGCCGGCGGAGCAGCCCTCTGGCGGTTGATGTGTGACGTATGCCCTGCCCTGTGCCGCCGGCGGAGCAGCCCTGTGGCGGTTGATGTGTGACGTATGTCCTGCCCTGTGCCGCTGGCGGAGCAGCTCTTTGGCGGTTGATGTGTGACGTATGCCCTGCCCTGTGCCGCCGGCGGAGCTGCCCTCTGGCGGTTGATGTGTGATGTATACCCTGCCCTGTGCCGCCGGCGGAGCAGCACTGTGGCGGTTGATGTGTGACGTATACCCTGCCCTGTGCCGCCGGCTGAGCAGCCCTGTGGCGGTTGATGTGTGACGTATGCCCTGCCCTGTGCCGCCGGCGGAGCAGCCCTGTGGCGGTTGATGTGTGACGTATGCCCTGCCCTGTGGCGGTTGATGTGTGACGTATGCCCTGCCCTGTGGCGGTTGATGTGTGACGTATGCCCTGCCCTGTGGCGGTTGATGTGTGACGTATACCCTGCCCTGTGCCGCCGGCGGAGCTGCCCTCTGGTGGTTGATGTGTGACGTATGCCCTGCCCTGTGCCGCCGGTGGAGCTGCCCTCTGGCGGTTGATGTGTGACGTATGCCCTGCCCTGTGCCGCCGGCGGAGCTGCCCTGTGGCGGTTGATGTGTGACGTATGCCCTGCCCTGTGCCGCCGGCGGAGCTGCCCTGTGGCGGTTGATGTGTGACGTATGTCCTGCCCTGTGCGGCCGGCGGAGCAGCCCTGTGGCGGTTGATGTGTGACGTATGTCCTGCCCTGTGCGGCCGGCGGAGCAGCCCTGTGGCGGTTGATGTGTGACGTATGCCCTGCCCTGTGCGGCCGGCGGAGCAGCCCTCTGGCGGTTGATGTGTGACGTATGCCCTGCCCTGTGCCGCCGGCGGAGCTGCCCTGTGGCGGTTGATGTGTGACGTATGCCCTGCCCTGTGCCGCCGGCGGAGCTGCCCTGTGGCGGTTGATGTGTGACGTATGCCCTGCCCTGTGCCGCCGGCGGAGCTGCCCTGTGGCGGTTGATGTGTGACGTATGCCCTGCCCTGTGCCGCCGGCGGAGCAGCCCTGTGGCGGTTGATGTGTGACGTATGCCCTGCCCTGTGCCGCCGGCGGAGCTGCCCTGTGGCGGTTGATGTGTGACGTATGCCCTGCCCTGTGCCGCCGGTGGAGCTGCCCTCTGGCGGTTGATGTGTGACGTATGCCCTGCCCTATGCCGCCGGCGGAGCAGCCCTGTGGCGGTTGATGTGTGACGTATGTCCTGCCCTGTGCCGCCGGCGGAGCAGCCCTGTGGCGGTTGATGTGTGACGTATGCCCTGCCCTGTGCCGCCGGCGGAGCAGCCCTATGGCGGTTGATGTGTGACGTATGCCCTGCCCTGTGCCACCGGCGGAGCAGCCCTGTGGCGGTTGATGTGTGACGTATGCCCTGCCCTGTGCGGCCGGCGGAGCAGCCCTGTGGCGGTTGATGTGTGACGTATGCCCTGCCCTGTGCCGCCGGCGGAGCAGCCCTGTGGCGGTTGATGTGTGACGTATGCCCTGCCCTGTGCCGCCGGTGGAGCTGCCCTCTGGCGGTTGATGTGTGACGTATGCCCTGCCCTGTGCCGCCGGCGGAGCAGCCCTGTGGCGGTTGATGTGTGACGTATGCCCTGCCCTGTGCCGCCGGCGGAGCTGCCCTCTGGCGGTTGATGTGTGACGTATGCCCTGCCCTGTGCGGCCGGTGGAGCTGCCCTGTGGCGGTTATAAGGGTATGTGCGCACGTTGCTTTTTACCTGCTTTTTTGCTGCTTTTTCTTCTGCGCTGTTTAATGCCAAAATGGATGTGTTCTTCTATTCAAGCAAAGTCTATGGGAATTTGGGTTTCTTGTTCACACTATGTTGTTCAAAATGCTGCCTTTTTGTGGCAGAACTTTGGTCAAAAACTCAGCTTTGCAGTGCAAAACCCAAATGGCAAAAACAATTGACATGTTGCTTCTTTGAAAAGCTGAGTTTTTGACCAAAGTTCTGCCTCAAAAAGGCAGCATTTTGAACAACATAGTGTGAACAAGAAACCCAAATTCCCATAGACTTTGCTTGAATAGAAGAACACATCCATTTTGGCATTAAACAGCGCAGAAGAAAAAGCAGCAAAAAAGCAGGTAAAAAGCAACGTGCGCACATACCCTATACATCACACAGGCCGCACGGTCACAGCGATGCCCGGCGTCACGCCTCTGTGACGTCACGTTCCAGGCGCTCGTTCACTTCCGCCCTCTTCTAATATGGCCGTCGTTTTCCGGTGCGGCGCTTCCGGTGCGCAGTTTCCGCTCGCGTGCCGCCGCTGTTGTGTGTGGAGCGACCATGGCGATGCGGCAGACCCCGCTCACCTGCTCCGGTCACACCCGGCCGGTCGTGGACCTGGCGTTCTCGGGCATCACTCCCTACGGATATTTCCTCATCAGCGCCTGTAAAGGTGAGAGCCCGGGGCCCTGCTGTAACCCATGGCAACCAGGAGCCGGCGGAGCAGCTGCTGATGGGGTCATGTGACTTGTCAGGTGGTTGTTTGCTGTGGTGGATGGTTGTTTTCTGGAAGATGCCCTGCACAAGACTGGTGCATGAGCCCCTAATGTAGTGTGCCAGAGGGAGAGGGGGGTGCGTGCCAGAGGGAGAGGGGGGTGCGTGCCAGAGGGAGAGGGGGGTGCGTGCCAGAGGGAGAGGGGGGTGCGTGCCAGAGGGAGAGGAGGGTGTGCGTGCCAGAGGGAGAGGGGGGAGCTTGTGCCAGAGGGAGAGGGGGGTGCGTGCCAGAGGGAGAGGAAACTCACGCCAGAGGGAGAGGGGGAGCTTGTGCCAGAGGGAGAGGGGGGTGCGTGCCAGAGGGAGAGGAAACTCACGCCAGAGGGAGAGGGGGAGCTTGTGCCAGAGGGAGAGGGGGGTGCGTGCCAGAGGGAGAGGAAACTCACGCCAGAGGGAGAGGGGGAGCTTGTGCCAGAGGGAGAGGGGGGTGCGTGCCAGAGGGAGAGGGGGGAGCGTGTGGGAGAGGGGGGTGCGTGCCAGAGGGAGAGGAAACTCACGCCAGAGGGAGAGGGGGAGCTTGTGCCAGAGGGAGAGGGGGGAGCTTGTGCCAGAGGGAGAGGGGGGAGCTTGTGCCAGAGGGAGAGGGGGGAGCTTGTGCCAGAGGGAGAGGGGGGAGCTTGTGCCAGAGGGAGAGGGGGGAGCTTGTGCCAGAGGGAGAGGGGGGAGCTTGTGCCAGAGGGAGAGGGGGGAGCTTGTGCCAGAGGGAGAGGGGGGAGCTTGTGCCAGAGGGAGAGGGGGGAGCTTGTGCCAGAGGGAGAGGGGGGAGCTTGTGCCAGAGGGAGAGGGGGGAGCTTGTGCCAGAGGGAGAGGAAACTCGCGCCAGAGGGAGAGGGGGAGCTTGTGCCAGAGGGAGAGGGGGGTGCGTGCCAGAGGGAGAGGAAACTCACGCCAGAGGGAGAGGGGGAGCTTGTGCCAGAGGGAGAGGGGGGTGCGTGCCAGAGGGAGAGGGGGGTGCGTGCCAGAGGGAGAGGGGGGAGCTTGTGCCAGAGGGAGAGGGGGGTGCGTGCCAGAGGGAGAGGAAACTCGCGCCAGAGGGAGAGGGGGAGCTTGTGCCAGAGGGAGAGGGGGGTGCGTGCCAGAGGGAGAGGAAACTCACGCCAGAGGGAGAGGGGGAGCTTGTGCCAGAGGGAGAGGGGGGAGCTTGTGCCAGAGGGAGAGGGGGGAGCTTGTGCCAGAGATAGAGGGGGGAGCTTGTGCCAGAGGGAGAGGGGGGTGCGTGCCAGAGGGAGAGGGGGGAGCTTGTGCCAGAGGGAGAGGGGGGAGCTTGTGCCAGAGGGAGAGGGGGGAGCTTGTGCCAGAGGGATAGGGAGCGTGCCAGAAGGGGGGGGGAGAGCGCGTGCCAGAGGGGTGGGGCGCGCGCCAAGGGGAGAGAGCGCGTGTTTGCCAGGGAGAAAGGGAGGGGGGGCGCGCCAGAGGGGGAGCGAGCGCGTGCTAGAGAGAGCGTGCGCCAGAGGGAGGGAGAAGAGGGGTACGTGCCAGAGGGAGAGAGCGCCGGAGGGAGGAGAGGGGGAGACTGCCGGAGGGAGCACCCCAGAGATCGGGAGAGGCTGCATGCTGAATTTAGCAAAAGGGAGCGTGCCAAGGAGAGCGCGAGAGGGTGTAAGACAAGACTGAGCATGCCAGAGAAATAGAGCTAGTGGGGCGCGCTAGAGAGCATGCCGGAGGGGTAAAGAGGGAGAAAAGAAGAGTGAGAGCAATCGCTGAAGAAAAAGATAGCGAGCATCAGCACCAGAGCGAGTCATCGGCACGTTTTACCTGCCGCCCCTCACATGCATGGCCTCTCAGGCGGGTTGGTCGCCGGTGCCCGGCCTCTCAGGCGGGTTGGCCGCCGGTGCCCGGCCTCTCAGGCGGGTTGGCCGCCGGTGCCCGGCCTCTCAGGCGGGTTGGCCGCCGGTGCCCGGCCTCTCAGGCGGGTTGGCCGCCGGTGCCCGGCCTCTCAGGCGGGTTGGCCGCCGGTGCCCGGCCTCTCAGGCGGGTTGGCCGCCGGTGCCCGGCCTCTCAGGCGGGTTGGCCGCCGGTGCCCGGCCTCTCAGGCGGGTTGGCCGCCGGTGCCCGGCCTCTCAGGCGGGTTGGCCGCCGGTGCCCGGCTTCTCGGGCGGGTTGCCTCCCATCCCACAGCCTTAGATGACCTCTCACCCGTGTACCATTTTCTTTACAGATGGGAAGCCGATGCTGCGCCAGGGCGACACAGGAGATTGGATTGGAACATTTCTTGGCCACAAGGGGGCGGTGTGGGGGGCCACTCTTAATAAGAATGCAACCAAAGCCGCCACAGCAGCAGCAGACTTCACAGCGTAAGTAGTGGCTGATAACAGAAAACAGTGGCTTCTTCTGGAGCCTGTGTTGCTGGAGTCAGTGACCGCCATCTTTTCTCCAGTAAGGTGTGGGACGCGGTGACGGGGGACGAGCTCATGACTCTGGCTCATAAGCATATTGTGAAGAGCGTGGACTTTACTCAGGTGAGTGCAGGAGCGGAGGAGGGGAAGCCACAAAATACAACATGGCTTCCGTGGCCTCCGAGCTTTTAGACTAAAACTCCCAGCAACTACAGGGTGTACGCCCCTGAGGGGTCAGTGACAGTGGGCCGGAGGTGAGGACGAGCCGGGACATGGGGAAGATCACAGGGTGCACACCCCTGAGGGGTCAGTGACAGTGGCCAGAGGTGAGGATGAGCCGGGACATGGGGAAGATCACAGGGTGCACACCCCTGAGGGGTCAGTGACAGTGGGCCGGAGGTGAGGATGAGCCGGGACATGGGGAAGATCACAGGGTGCACACCCCTGAGGGGTCAGTGACAGTGGCCAGAGGTGAGGATGAGCCGGGACATGGGGAAGATCACAGGGTGCACACCCCTGAGGGGTCAGTGACAGTGGGCCGGAGGTGAGGATGAGCCGGGACATGGGGAAGATCACAGGGTGCACACCCCTGAGGGGTCAGTGACAGTGGGCCGGAGGTGAGGATGAGCCGGGACATGGGGGAGATCACAGGGTGCGCACCCCTGAGGGTCAGTGACAGTGGCCGGAGGTGAGGACGAGCCGGGACATGGGGAGATCACAGGGTGCGCACCCCTGAGGGGTCAGTGACAGTGGCCGGAGGTGAGGACGAGCCGGGACATGGGGGAGATAACAGGGTGCACACCCCTGAGGGGTCAGTGACAGTGGCCGGAGGTGAGGACGAGCCGGGACATGGGGGAGATAACAGGGTGCACACCCCTGAGGGGTCAGTGACAGTGGCCGGAGGTGAGGACGAGCCGGGACATGGGGGAGATCACAGGGTGCACGCCCCTGAGGGTCAGTGACAGTGGCCGGAGGTGAGGATGAGCCGGGACATGGGGAAGATCACAGGGTGCACACCCCTGAGGGGTCAGTGACAGTGGCCGGAGGTGAGGACGACCCGGGACATGGGGGAGATAACAGGGTGCACACCCCTGAGGGGTCAGTGACAGTGGCCGGAGGTGAGGACGAGCCGGGACATGGGGGAGATAACAGGGTGCACACCCCTGAGGGGTCAGTGACAGTGGCCGGAGGTGAGGACGAGCCGGGACATGGGGGAGATCACAGGGTGCACGCCCCTGAGGGTCAGTGACAGTGGCCGGAGGTGAGGATGAGCCGGGACATGGGGAGATCACAGGGTGCGCACCCCTGAGGGGTCAGTAACAGTGGCCAGAGGTGAGGATGAGCCGGGACATGGGGGAGATCACAGGGTGCGCACCCCTGAGGGGTCAGTGACAGTGGCCGGAGGTGAGGATGAGCCGGGACATGGGGGAGATCACAGGGTGCGCACCCCTGAGGGGTCAGTGACAGTGGGCCGGAGGTGAGGACGAGCCGGGACATGGGGGAGATCACAGGGTGCGCACCCCTGAGGGGTCAGTGACAGTGGCCGGAGGTGAGGATGAGCCGGGACATGGGGGAGATCACAGGGTGCGCACCCCTGAGGGGTCAGTGACAGTGGGCCGGAGGTGAGGACGAGCCGGGACATTGGGGAGATCACAGGGTGTGCACCCCTGAGGGGTCAGTGACAGTGGGCCGGAGGTGAGGATGAGCTGAGACATGGGGAGATCACAGGGTGCGCACCCCTGAGGGGTCAGTAACAGTGGCCAGAGGTGAGGATGAGCCGGGACATGGGGAAGATCACAGGGTGCGCACCCCTGAGGAGCCAGTGACAGTGGGCCGGAGGTGAGGACGAGCCGGGACATGGGGAGATCACAGGGTGTGCACCCCTGAGGGTCAGTGACAGTGGCCGGAGGTGAGGACGAGCCGGGACATGGGTAGATCACAGGGTGCGCACCCCTGAGGGGTCAGTGACAGTGGGCCGGAGGTGAGGACGAGCCGGGACATGGGGGAGATAACAGGGTGCACACCCCTGAGGGGTCAGTGACAGTGGCCGGAGGTGAGGATGAGCCGGGACATGGGGGAGATCACAGGGTGCGCACCCCTGAGGGGTCAGTGACAGTGGCCGGAGGTGAGGACGAGCCGGGACATGGGGGAGATCACAGGGTGCACACCCCTGAGGGGTCAGTGACAGTGGCCGGAGGTGAGGATGAGCCAGGACATGGGGGAGATCACAGGGTGCGCACCCCTGAGGGGTCAGTGACAGTGGGCCGGAGGTGAGGACGAGCCGGGACATGGGGGAGATCACAGGGTGCGCACCCCTGAGGGGTCAGTGACAGTGGGCCGGAGGTGAGGACGAGCCGGGACATGGGGAGATCACAGGGTGCACACCCCTGAGGGGTCAGTGACAGTGGCCGGAGGTGAGGACGAGCCGGGACATTGGGAGATCACAGGGTGCACACCCCTGAGGGGTCAGTGACAGTGGGCCGGAGGTGAGGACGAGCCGGGACATGGGGGAGATCACAGGGTGTGCACCCCTGAGGGGCCAGTGATAGTGGGCCGGAGGTGAGGACGAGCCGGGACATGGGGAGATCACAGGGTGCGCACCCCTGAGGGGGTCAGTGACAGTGGGCCGGAGGTGAGGACGAGCCGTGACATGGGGGAGATCACAGGGTGTGCACCCCTGAGGGGTCAGTGACAGTGGCCGGAGGTGAGGATGAGCCAGGACATGGGGGAGATCACAGGGTGCGCGCCCCTGAGGGGTCAGTGACAGTGGGCCGGAGGTGAGGACGAGCCGGGACATGGGGGAGATCACAGGGTGTGCACCCCTGAGGGGTCAGTGACAGTGGCCGGAGGTGAGGATGAGCCGGGACATGGGGAGATCACAGGGTGTGCACCCCTGAGGGGTCAGTGACAGTGGCAGGAGGTGAGGACGAGCCGGGACATGGGGAGATCACAGGGTGCACACCCCTGAGGGGTCAGTGACAGTGGGCCGGAGGTGAGGATGAGCCGGGACATGGGGAGATCACAGGGTGCACACCCCTGAGGGGTCAGTGACAGTGGCCGGAGGTGAAGACGAGCCGGGACATGGGGGAGATCACAGGGTGCGCACCCCTGAGGGGTCAGTGACAGTGGCCGGAGGTGAGGATGAGCCGGGACATGGGGAGATCACAGGGTGCGCACCCCTGAGGGTCAGTGACAGTGGGCCGGAGGTGAGGACGAGCCGGGACATGAGGGAGATCACAGGGTGCGCACCCCTGAGGGGTCAGTGACAGTGGGCCGGAGGTGAGGACGAGCCGGGACATGAGGGAGATCACAGGGTGCGCACCCCTGAGGGGTCAGTGACAGTGGCCGGAGGTGAGGATGAGCCGGGACATGGGGAGATCACAGGGTGTGCACCCCTGAGGGGTCAGTGACAGTGGGCCGGAGGTGAGGACGAGCCGGGACATGGGGAGATCACAGGGTGCACACCCCTGAGGGGTCAGTGACAGTGGGCCGGAGGTGAGGACGAGCCGGGACATTGGGAGATCACAGGGTGCACACCCCTGAGGGGTCAGTGACAGTGGGCCGGAGGTGAGGACGAGCCGGGACATGGGGGAGATCACAGGGTGTGCACCCCTGAGGGGTCAGTGACAGTGGGCCGGAGGTGAGGACGAGCCGGGACATTGGGAGATCACAGGGTGCACACCCCTGAGGGGTCAGTGACAGTGGCCGGAGGTGAGGATGAGCCAGGACATGGGGGAGATCACAGGGTGCACACCCCTGAGGGGTCAGTGACAGTGGCCGGAGGTGAGGACGAGCCGGGACATGGGGGAGATCACAGGGTGCACACCCCTGAGGGGTCAGTGACAGTGGCCGGAGGTGAGGACGAGCCGGGACATGGGGGAGATCACAGGGTGCGCACCCCTGAGGGGTCAGTGACAGTGGCCGGAGGTGAGGACGAGCCAGGACATGGGGGAGATCACAGGGTGCGCACCCCTGAGGGGTCAGTGACAGTGGGCCGGAGGTGAGGATGAGCTGAGACATGGGGAGATCACAGGGTGCGCACCCCTGAGGGTCAGTGACAGTGGGCCGGAGGTGAGGATGAGCTGAGACATGGGGAGATAACAGGGTGCGCACCCCTGAGGAGCCAGTGACAGTGGGCCGGAGGTGAGGACGAGCCGGGACATGGGGAGATCACAGGGTGCGCACCCCTGAGGGGTCAGTGACAGTGGGCCGGAGGTGAGGATGAGCCGGGACATGGGGGAGATCACAGGGTGCACGCCCCTGAGGGGTCAGTGAGCCGGAGGTGAGGACGAGCCGGGACATGGGGAGATCACAGGGTGCACACCCCTGAGGGGTCAGTGAGCCGGAGGTGAGGACGAGCCGGGACATGGGGAGATCACAGGGTGCACACCCCTGAGGGGTCAGTGACAGTGGCCGGAGGTGAGGACGAGCCGGGACATGGGGGAGATCACAGGGTGCGCACCCCTGAGGGGTCAGTGACAGTGGGCCAGAGGTGAGGATGAGCCGGGACATGGGGAGATCACAGGGTGCACACCCCTGAGGGGTCAGTGACAGTGGGCCAGAGGTGAGGATGAGCCGGGACATGGGGGAGATCACAGGGTGCGCACCCCTGAGGGGTCAGTGACAGTGGGCCGGAGGTGAGGACGAGCCGGGACATGGGGAGATCACAGGGTGCACACCCCTGAGGGTCAGTGACAGTGGGCCGGAGGTGAGGATGAGCCGGGACATGGGGAGATCACAGGGTGCACACCCCTGAGGGTCAGTGACAGTGGGCCAGAGGTGAGGACGAGCCGGGACATGGGGGAGATCACAGGGTGCACACCCCTGAGGGTCAGTGACAGTGGGCCGGAGGTGAGGACGAGCCGGGACATTGGGAGATCACAGGGTGCGCACCCCTGAGGGTCAGTGACAGTGGGCCGGAGGTGAGGACGAGCCGGGACATGGGGAGATCACAGGGTGCACACCCCTGAGGGTCAGTGACAGTGGGCCGGAGGTGAGGACGAGCCGGGACATGGGGAGATCACAGGGTGCGCACCCCTGAGGGTCAGTGACAGTGGCCGGAGGTGAGGACGAGCCGGGACATGGGGAGATCACAGGGTGCGCACCCCTGAGGGTCAGTGACAGTGGGCCGGAGGTGAGGACGAGCCGGGACATGGGGAGATCACAGGGTGCGCACCCCTGAGGGTCAGTGACAGTGGCCGGAGGTGAGGACGAGCCGGGACATGGGGAGATCACAGGGTGCACACCCCTGAGGAGCCAGTGACAGTGGCCGGAGGTGAGAACGAGCCGGGACATGAGGGAGATCACAGGGTGCGCACCCCTGAGGGGTCAGTGACAGTGGGCCGGAGGTGAGGACGAGCCGGGACATGGGGAGATCACAGGGTGCACACCCCTGAGGAACCAGTGACAGTGGCCGGAGGTGAGAACGAGCCGGGACATGAGGGAGATCACAGGGTGCGCACCCCTGAGGGGTCAGTGACAGTGGGCCGGAGGTGAGGACGAGCCGGGACATGGGGAGATCACAGGGTGCGCGCCCCTGAGGGTCAGTGACAGTGGCCGGAGGTGAGAACGAGCCGGGACATGAGGGAGATCACAGGGTGCGCACCCCTGAGGGGTCAGTGACAGTGGGCCGGAGGTGAGGACGAGCCGGGACATGGGGAGATCACAGGGTGCGCGCCCCTGAGGGTCAGTGACAGTGGCCGGAGGTGAGGATGAGCCGGGACATGGGGAGATCACAGGGTGCGCACCCCTGAGGGTCAGTGACAGTGGGCCGGAGGTGAGGATGAGCCAGGACATGGGGAGATCACAGGGTGCACACCCCTGAGGGGTCAGTGACAGTGGGCCGGAGGTGAGGACGAGCCGGGACATGGGGAGATCACAGGGTGCGCACCCCTGAGGGTCAGTGACAGTGGCCGGAGGTGAGGACGAGCTGGGGCTTAGTGGGAACATGAAGGTCTCATCCTATTTGGGTGAGATCACAGGACGGGGCGCCGCCTGTGCCTCTGACCCCTTCATTGTAGGGCAGATGCTGCAGAGGGTGGTGGAAGGGCGGAGACCCCCTCGACTGCAGGTTCTAGGTGAGAGAGGGGACAAACAATTGGGTGGGGATCAGTCTCCCCCACACACTGAGCAATGGCAGAAGTGTCAGGATCACCTACATATATACAGGCGGCTGTGTGGTGGCGGGCGGCGGCTGTGTGGTGGCGGGCGGCGGCTGTGTGGTGGCCGCTGTGTGGTGGTGGGCGGTGGCTGTGTGGTGGTGGGCGGTGGCTGTGTGGTGGTGGGCGGTGGCTGTGTGGTGGTGGGCGGTGGCTGTGTGGTGGTGGGCGGCGGCTGTGTGGTGGTGGGCGGCGGCTGTGTGGTGGCCGCTGTGTGGTGGGCGGCGGCTGTGTGGTGGCCGCTGTGTGGTGGGCGGCGGCTGTGTGGTGGGCGGCGGCTGTGCGGTGGCCGCTGTGCGGTGGGCGGTGGCTGTGCGGTGGAGGGCGGTGGCTGTGTGGTGGTGGGTGGCGGCTGTGTGGTGGTGGGTGGCGGCTGTGTGGTGGTGGGTGGCGGCTGTGTGGTGGTGGGTGGCGGCTGTGTGGTGGTGGGCGGCGGCTGTGTGGTGGCCGCTGTGTGGTGGGCGGCGGCTGTGTGGTGGTGGGCGGCGGCTGTGTGGTGGTGAGCGGTGGCTGTGTGGTGGGCGGCGGCTGTGTGGTGGGCGGCGGCTGTGTGGTGGGCGGCGGCTGTGTGGTGGGCGGCGGCTGTGTGGTGGGCGGCGGCTGTGTGGTGGGCGGCGGCTGTGTGGTGGGCGGCGGCTGTGTGGTGGTGGGTGGCGGCTGTGTGGTGGGCGGTGGCTGTGTGGTGGTGGGCGGTGGCTGTGTGGTGGTGGGCGGTGGCTGTGTGGTGGTGGGTGGCGGCTGTGTGGTGGTGGGCGGTGGCTGTGTGGTGGCCGCTGTGTGGTGGGCGGCGGCTGTGTGGTGGTGAGCGGTGGCTGTGTGGTGGCCGCTGTGTGGTGGGCGGCGGCTGTGTGGTGGTGAGCGGTGGCTGTGTGGTGGCCGCTGTGTGGTGGGCGGTGGCTGTGTGGTGGGCGGCGGCTGTGCGGTGGCCGCTGTGTGGTGGTGGGCGGCGGCTGTGTGGTGGTGGGCGGTGGCTGTGTGGTGGTGGGCGGTGGCTGTGTGGTGGTGGGTGGCGGCTGTGTGGTGGTGGGCGGTGGCTGTGTGGTGGCCGCTGTGTGGTGGGCGGCGGCTGTGTGGTGGTGAGCGGTGGCTGTGTGGTGGCCGCTGTGTGGTGGGCGGCGGCTGTGTGGTGGTGAGCGGTGGCTGTGTGGTGGCCGCTGTGTGGTGGGCGGTGGCTGTGTGGTGGGCGGCGGCTGTGCGGTGGCCGCTGTGTGGTGGTGGGCGGCGGCTGTGTGGTGGTGGGCGGCGGCTGTGTGGTGGTGGGCGGCGGCTGTGTGGTGGTGGGCGGTGGCTGTGTGGTGGCCGCTGTGTGGTGGGCGGCGGCTGTGTGGTGGTGGGCGGTGGCTGTGTGGTGGCCGCTGTGTGGTGGGCGGTGGCTGTGTGGTGGAGGGCGGTGGCTGTGTGGTGGCCGCTGTGTGGTGGGCGGTGGCTGTGTGGTGGAGGGCGGTGGCTGTGTGGTGGCCGCTGTGTGGTGGGCGGTGGCTGTGCGGTGGCCGCTCTCTTCATTGTCCTCCTTATTCTTCAGGACAGTAATCACCTGCTGACGGGAGGACAGGACAAGCTGCTGCGGATCTACGACATGAGCAAACCAGAGGCCGGTACGTATGGTACTTGCCTGGTTTAGGGGCGGCGCTGCGGTCCGTGTGCGGTCTGTGTGCGGCCTTGGTTTGTGGTGTCTCTGCTCTGGATGTGGCGCAGATCCGTGCACAGCTCAGGTTTGTTGTCCTCAGAGCTGTGGAGTCTGTAACTAAACCTCCAACTCCACGACCGACTCCCTCATACAGTATAAACCCTTAGTTTCCATCCACTCTCTATACAGACACATCTGCAGGTTTTTCCCTCCGCTCTCTATACAGACACATCTGCAGGTTTTCCCTCGGCTCTCTATACAGACACATCTGCAGGTTTTTCCCTCCGCTCTCTATACAGACACATCTGCAGGTTTTTCCCTCCGCTCTCTATACAGAGACATCTGCAGGTTTTTCCCTCCGCTCTCTATACAGACACATCTGCAGGTTTTTCCCTCCGCTCTCTATACAGACACATCTGCAGGTTTTTCCCTCCGCTCTCTATACAGACACATCTGCAGGTTTTTCCCTTCGCTCTCTATACAGACACATCTGCAGGTTTTCCCTCCGCTCTGTATGTATAGAGACTGAGGGTTTACTCTGCAGATGACTGATGTGATACATCCCTGTAGTAAGTGGTGACCTGTCTTTTATCCTGGAGATGAGGTGCAGCACAGAATGGTGACCTCTCCTATCCTGGAGATGAGGTGCAGCACAGAATGGTGACCTCTTTTATCCTGGAGATGAGGTGCAGCACAGATCCATCCTCAGATCAGGAGCAGAACACACAGTTATAGGACATTTCGGAACGTCCCCGATTCCTTCTGATGATGTGTTCCTCACATTCTGCACTGAGCGCTGGACCCCAGTTATTATAGATTTTCAGAGTCGCTCCATTTTACGCCGCCTCCAGGACGTCTGCTCCACAGCCCTGGCGGGGGGGTGCAGAGGCTTTACTCCACAGCCCTGGCGGGGGGGTGCAGAGGCTTTACTCCACAGCCCTGGCGGGGGGGTGCAGAGGCTTTACTCCACAGCCCTGGCGGGGGGGTGCAGGGGCTTTACTCCACAGCCCTGGCGGGGGGGTGCAGGAGCTTTACGCCACAGCCCTGGCGGGGGGGTGCAGGAGCTTTACGCCACAGCCCTGGCGGGGGGGTGTGCAGGGGCTTTACTCCACAGCCCTGGCGGGGGGGTGCAGGGGCTTTACTCCACAGCCCTGGCGGGGGGGTGCAGGGGCTTTACTCCACAGCCCTGGCGGGGGGGTGCAGGGGCTTTACTCCACAGCCCTGGCGGGGGGGTGCAGGGGCTTTACTCCACAGCCCTGGCGGGGGGGTGCAGGAGCTTTACTCCACAGCCCTGGCGGGGGGGGGGGGGTGCAGAGGCTTTACTCCACAGCCCTGGTGGGGGGGTGCAGAGGCTTTACTCCACAGCCCTGGCGGGGGGGTGCAGAGGCTTTGGTAGATGTGGCGCCTCCTGGTGGATGTTGTTTCTCTTGTAGATCCAGAGCAGATCGGGGGTCACACTTCAGGAATCAAGAAGGCGTTGTGGTATAACGACGACAGACAGATCATCTCTGCGGCCGATGATAAGACCGTGCGGTGAGTAGTCATGTGATCAGCTGGCTCCGCCTACAACGCCTTCTGAAGGGTTAAACAGCTGGTCCAGGTTTGGCATGAGCCTGCAGTCACACACATACATTGCACGCTGTCAGTATTGTCCAGTGACGACGGTCAGATAAGTACACGTATGCGGTGTACATACTCCCAGCCACATCCCAGTCAACACTCCATAGTCTCACTGCTCTTACAGTAAAGACTCCATAGTCTCACTGCTCTTACAGTAAAGACTCCATAGTCTCACTGCTCTTACAGTAAAGACTCCATAGTCTCACTGCTCTTACAGTAAAGACTCCATAGTCTCACTGCTCTTACAGTAAAGACTCCATAGTCTCACTGCTCTTACAGTAAAGACTCCATAGTCTCGCTGCTCTTACAGTAAAGACTCCATTGTCTCACTGCTCTTACAGTAAAGACTCCATTGTCTCACTGCTCTTACAGTAAAGACTCCATAGTCTCGCTGCTCTTACAGTAAAGACTCCATAATCTCGCTGCTCTTACAGTAAAGACTCCATAGTCTCGCTGCTCTTACAGTAAAGACTCCATAGTCTCACTGCTCTTACAGTAAAGACTCCATAGTCTCACTGCTCTTACAGTAAAGACTCCATAGTCTCACTGCTCTTACAGTAAAGACTCCATAGTCTCACTGCTCTTACAGTAAAGACTCCATAGTCTCACTGCTCTTACAGTAAAGACTCCATAGTCTCACTGCTCTTACAGTAAAGACTCCATTGTCTCACTGCTCTTACAGTAAAGACTCCATAGTCTCCCTGCTCTTACAGTAAAGACTCCATTGTCTCACTGCTCTTACAGTAAAGACTCCATTGTCTCACTGCTCTTACAGTAAAGACTCCATTGTCTCACTGCTCTTACAGTAAAGACTCCATTGTCTCACTGCTCTTACAGTAAAGACTCCATAGTCTCACTGCTCTTACAGTAAAGACTCCATAGTCTCACTGCTCTTACAGCAAAGACTCCATAGTCTCACTGCTCTTACAGCAAAGACTCCATAGTCTCACTGCTCTTACAGTAAAGACTCCATAGTCTCACTGCTCTTACAGTAAAGACTCCATAGTCTCACTGCTCTTACAGTAAAGACTCCATAGTCTCACTGCTCTTACAGTAAAGACTCCATAGTCTCACTGCTCTTACAGTAAAGACTCCATAGTCTCACTGCTCTTACAGTAAAGACTCCATAGTCTCACTGCTCTTACAGTAAAGACTCCATAGTCTCACTGCTCTTACAGTAAAGACTCCATAGTCTCACTGCTCTTACAGTAAAGACTCCATAGTCTCACTGCTCTTACAGTAAAGACTCCATAGTCTCACTGCTCTTACAGTAAAGACTCCATAGTCTCACTGCTCTTACAGTAAAGACTCCATAGTCTCACTGCTCTTACAGTAAAGACTCCATAGTCTCACTGCTCTTACAGTAAAGACTCCATAGTCTCACTGCTCTTACAGTAAAGACTCCATAGTCTCACTGCTCTTACAGTAAAGACTCCATAGTCTCACTGCTCTTACAGTAAAGACTCCATAGTCTCACTGCTCTTACAGTAAAGACTCCATAGTCTCACTGCTCTTACAGTAAAGACTCCATAGTCTCACTGCTCTTACAGTAAAGACTCCATAGTCTCACTGCTCTTACAGTAAAGACTCCATAGTCTCACTGCTCTTACAGTAAAGACTCCATAGTCTCACTGCTCTTACAGTAAAGACTCCATAGTCTCACTGCTCTTACAGTAAAGACTCCATAGTCTCACTGCTCTTACAGTAAAGACTCCATAGTCTCACTGCTCTTACAGTAAAGACTCCATAGTCTCACTGCTCTTACAGTAAAGACTCCATAGTCTCACTGCTCTTACAGTAAAGACTCCATAGTCTCACTGCTCTTACAGTAAAGACTCCATAGTCTCACTGCTCTTACAGTAAAGACTCCATAGTCTCACTGCTCTTACAGTAAAGACTCCATAGTCTCACTGCTCTTACAGTAAAGACTCCATAGTCTCACTGCTCTTACAGTAAAGACTCCATAGTCTCGCTGCTCTTACAGTAAAGACTCCATAGTCTCGCTGCTCTTACAGTAAAGACTCCATAGTCTCGCTGCTCTTACAGTAAAGACTCCATAGTCTCGCTGCTCTTACAGTAAAGACTCCATAGTCTCGCTGCTCTTACAGTAAAGACTCCATAGTCTCGCTGCTCTTACAGTAAAGACTCCATTGTCTCGCTGCTCTTACAGTAAAGACTCCATAGTCTCGCTGCTCCCTGCTCCTACTAGATAGATACAATAGATGACTGCACTCCCGCGACATCTGCTGGGACCGGCGCTGGCTCCAACCTCACATCATCCTCAGCGGCTGTAATAGATGACTGCAGTCCCGCGACATCTGCTGGGACCGGCGCTGGCTCCAACCTCACATCATCCTCAGCGGCTGTAATAGATGACTGCGCTCCCGCGACATCTGCTGGGACCGGCGCTGGCTCCGACCTCACATCATCCTCAGCGGCTGTAATAGATGACTGCGCTCCCGCGACATCTGCTGGGACCGGCGCTGGCTCCGACCTCACATCATCCGCAGCGGTTACAATAGATGACTGCGCTCCCGCGACATCTGCTGGGACCGGCGCTGGCTCCAACCTCACATCATCCTCAGCGGTTACAATAGATGACTGCGCTCCCGCGACATCTGCTGGGACCGGTGCTGGCTCCGATCTCTGCACGTAACCCCCTTAGAGAGAGTTGCATGTGAGGGGGAGATTGATGAAGACTAATAATAGGGAACATAATCACCTCCTGCCCTCAGCAGATTCAGCGCCGGCTCCAAAGGTCTGGGCATTTCTCAAGTGTCCGCACCGCTGCTGCCAGTCATCAGCTGAGGTTCTGTACTGGGTAAACGCCGCCACTGGAGCGGAACGCAAGTCCCCATATATTATCCATATCTACAAGCAGGCGTTTTCACGGTCGCACAGCAATGTTGACTGACTACGGTGACATTATAAAGCCCCTGACTGCAGGACTTCTCATGATGGGTCGTATGGCGGCGCGGGGACATCTGATATCACCGCCTCTCGGGTCCATTGTGCAGCTGCTCCTCTCACGTCTGCTTAATACACAGGATTCCTGGACTTGCATCCTCCATACATTACATTCCTCCTAAACATACTGTATATACCCATATATATGTTGACTATTGCCAGGAGAATGGGCCGGCCCCCTCATATAACCGCTGGGGGCCTAGAGGCGGCGTCTGCGCACAGTGGCTGCTGATATGTTGCTTTGCGTACAATCATAATGACGAGATTCTTTTATGGCGGCGTCCAGGCGGGATTCATCTGAACCAGGCGCCATCTGCCGATGTCCTAACACTTTGCTCTTGTGTCTTGTCTTTAGTCTGTGGGACAGAGCCAGTATGTCCGAAGTGAAGACCCTGAGCTTTAACCTGGCTGTCAGTAGCATGGAGTATATACCAGACGGAGAGACTCTGCTCATCACGTACGGGAGAACCATCGCGCTCTATAATACTTCCAGGTACAACTCACATGACAAACCCAGATCTGCACGATCTCGCATAGTGCCAACACTAGAAGAGGTGGTGACCTCGGTACATGGTCCGACTGTGGGGAGAGGAAGGCGGCCACTACTCCTGTACATGGCCCCAGCTGTAGAGAGGAGCTGAGGGCTCTCCTCCTGTACATGGCCCCAGCTGTAGAGGGGAGCTGAGGGCTCTCCTCCTGTACATGGCCCCAGCTGTAGAGAGGAGCTGAGGGCTCTCCTCCTGTGCATGGCCCCAGCTGTAGAGGGGAGCTGAGGGCTCTCGTCCTGTACATGGCCCCAGCTGTAGAGAGGAGCTGAGGGCTCTCCTCCTGTGCATGGCCCCAGCTGTAGAGGGGAGCTGAGGGCTCTCCTCCTGTACATGGCCCCAGCTGTAGAGAGGAGCTGAGGGCTCTCCTCCTGTGCATGGCCCCAGCTGTAGAGGGGAGCTGAGGGCTCTCGTCCTGTACATGGCCCCAGCTGTAGAGAGGAGCTGAGGGCTCTCCTCCTGTGCATGGCCCCAGCTGTAGAGGGGAGCTGAGGGCTCTCGTCCTGTACATGGCCCCAGCTGTAGAGAGGAGCTGAGGGCTCTCCTCCTGTGCATGGCCCCAGCTGTAGAGGGGAGCTGAGGGCTCTCCTCCTGTACATGGCCCCAGCTGTAGAGAGGAGCTGAGGGCTCTCCTCCTGTGCATGGCCCCAGCTGTAGAGGGGAGCTGAGGGCTCTCGTCCTGTACATGGCCCCAGCTGTAGAGAGGAGCTGAGGGCTCTCCTCCTGTGCATGGCCCCAGCTGTAGAGGGGAGCTGAGGGCTCTCCTCCTGTACATGGCCCCAGCTGTAGAGAGGAGCTGAGGGCTCTCCTCCTGTACATGGCCCCAGCTGTAGAGAGGAGCTGAGGGCTCTCCTCCTGTGCATGGCCCCAGCTGTAGAGGGGAGCTGAGGGCTCTCGTCCTGTACATGGCCCCAGCTGTAGAGAGGAGCTGAGGGCTCTCGTCCTGTACATGGCCCCAGCTGTAGAGAGGAGCTGAGGGCTCTCGTCCTGTACATGGCCCCAGCTGTAGAGAGGAGCTGAGGGCTCTCGTCCTGTACATGGCCCCAGCTGTAGAGAGAAGCTGAGGGCTCTCCTCCTGTACATAGTCCCAGCTGTAGAGAGAAGCTGAGGGCTCTCCTCCTGTACATGGCCCCCAGCTGTAGAGAGGAGCTGAGGGCTCTCGTCCTGTACATGGCCCCAGCTGTAGAGAGGAGCTGAGGGCTCTCCTCCTGTACATGGTCCCAGCTGTAGAGAGGAGCTGAGGGCTCTCCTCCTGTACATAGTCCCAGCTGTAGAGAGAAGCTGAGGGCTCTCCTCCTGTACATGGCCCCAGCTGCAGAGAGGAGCTGAGGGCTCTCGTCCTGTACATGGCCCCAGCTGTAGAGAGGAGCTGAGGGCTCTCCTCCTGTACATGGTCCCAGCTGTAGAGGGGAGCTGAGGGCTCTCGTCCTGTACATGGTCCCAGCTGTAGAGAGAAGCTGAGGGCTCTCCTCCTGTACATAGTCCCAGCTGTAGAGAGGAGCTGAGGGCTCTCCTCCTGTACATGGTCCCAGCTGTAGAGGGGAGCTGAGGGCTCTCGTCCTGTACATGGTCCCAGCTGTAGAGAGAAGCTGAGGGCTCTCCTCCTGTACATAGTCCCAGCTATAGAGGGGAGCTGAGGGCTCTCGTCCTGTACATGGCCCCAGCTGTAGAGAGGAGCTGAGGGCTCTCCTCCTGTACATAGTCCCAGCTGTAGAGAGGAGCTGAGGGCTCTCGTCCTGTACATGGCCCCAGCTGCAGAGAGGAGCTGAGGGCTCTCGTCCTGTACATGGCCCCAGCTGTAGAGAGAAGCTGAGGGCTCTCCTCCTGTACATAGTCCCAGCTGTAGAGAGGAGCTGAGGGCTCTCCTCCTGTACATGGTCCCAGCTGTAGAGGGGAGCTGAGGGCTCTCGTCCTGTACATGGTCCCAGCTGTAGAGGGGAGCTGAGGGCTCTCGTCCTGTACATGGTCCCAGCTGTAGAGGGGAGCTGAGGGCTCTCGTCCTGTACATGGTCCCAGCTGTAGAGGGGAGCTGAGGGCTCTCCTCCTGTACGTGGTCCCAGCTGTAGAGAGGAGCTGAGGGCTCTCGTCCTGTACGTGGTCCCAGCTGTAGAGAGGAGCTGAGGGCTCTCCTCCTGTACGTGGTCACACCTGTAGAGAAATTATGGCTGCTACTCCTGTTGTCTCCAGGTGTGGAGAGGAGGTAACAGCCAATCCCCTTTTACGTGGTGCCGGCTGTAGTGAAGAGGAAGTGATGGCCACTACTCGTGGTAGTTGCGCTGGGTGTGTTGAGGACAAAGTGACGGCCACTTCTGCTGTTCGTGGTGCCAGGTGTGTAGTGGAGGTTCTGGCTGCTCCTCCTGTTCGTGACGCCAGGTGTGGAGAGGAGGAAGTGGTGTTGGCCGCTCCTCCTGCGCTTTGTGTCGGATGTTTAGATGAGGAGGTGAAGGCCGCTTCTCCTGTACGTAGTGACGGCTGCAGAGAGGTGGTTACAGGTGCTCCTCAAGTTTGCAACGCCAGGTGTGGCAAGGAGGCTGTGACGACAACATCTCCTGTACGTAGTGATGGCTGTAGAGAGGTGGTTCCAGACGCTTCTCCTGTTTGAGGCCGGGTGTGAAGAGTAGGAGATAACGGCCGCTGCTCCTGTACGTGGTGACTGCTGTAGAGGTGGTTCCAGACGCTCTTCCTGTTTGTGAGGTCAAGTGTGGCGAGGAGGAGGTGACGACCATGTCTCCTGTACGTGGTGACTGCTGTAGAGGTGGTTCCAGACGCTCTTCCCGTTTGTGAGGCCGGGTGTGACAAGGAGGAGGTGACTACAACATCTCCTGTACGTAGTGATGGCTGTAGAGGAGGTTCTGGCTGCTTCTCCTGTTTGACGCCGGGTGTGAAGAGGAGGAGATGACGGCCGCTCCTCCTGAACGTGGGTCAGCTGTAGAGAGGTGGTTCCAGACGTTCGTCTCCTGTACATGGTGTCGGCTGTAGACAGGGTGGTTGCAGACGCTTCTCCTGTTTGTGACGCCGGTTGTGGCAAGGAGGAGGTGACGGTTGCTTCTGTTCGTGGTGATGGCTGTAGAGAGGTGGTTGCAGATGCTCCTCCTGTTTGTGAGGCCGGGTGTGGCGAGGAGGAGGTGACGGCCGCTCCTCCTGTACGTAGTGATGGCTGTAGAGAGGTGGTTCCAGACGCTCCTCCCGTTTGTTAAGCCGGGTGTGGCAAGTAGAGATGAGCGAACCGGTCGCGGTTCGGCTCGAGGTTGGTTCGCCGAACGGACCTCCCGTTCGAGTTCGGTTCGTCGAACGTTCGACGAACCGAACTCGAACTGCATAGGAAACAATGGCAGGCAATCACAAACACAGAAAAACACCTAGAAAACACCCTCAAAGGTGTCCAAAAGGTCACAAACAACTCACAACACATGGGAAAGTGACAAGGACATATACTCATGCGAAAACAAAAGAGCTGGACAAGGAAAAAGAGGAGGACACACAGATATATGAGTATATGCAAGGAAACATCGATTCCATTAATGTGCAACTTGAGCCCTGCTCATTCTTGGCTTCCAATCTTGATAAATTGCCTGAGCTCGCCACGTACGTCTTGGGGATCTTGTCGTGTCCTGCAGCCAGCGTTCTCTCGGAACCTGTCTTCAGTGCTGCTGTGGGTCTGCTGGCAGATAAGCACACGTGTCTGTCCACTGACAATGTGGACATGGCTCTCAGAGGACTTTTCTTCCCCTGGGTCAGCCAGGGGACGGGAAAGGCACGCGTATTTTTGAGAGTGCTTCATGCAAAGCATCTTTTTCTTTTTCAAAAGGGAGCTCAACCGATGCCAGTCAAGTGGGGTGTGTGTGGCCCAGTGAGTGGAAACGAGGGAGACAGTGGTTGGAGTCCCCTCGCTGTGTCTCTAAAAGAACCAAGATGAACAAGTCATGGCTCTCAGAGGACTTTTCTTCCCCTGGGTCAGCCAGGGGACGGGAAAGGCACGCGTATTTTTGAGAGTGCTTCATGCAAAGCATCTTTTTCTTTTTCAAAAGGGGGCTCAACCGATGCCAGTCAAGTGGGGTGTGTGTGGCCCAGTTAGTGGCAACGAAGGAGACTGTGGTTGGAGTCCCCTCGCTGTGTTTCTAAAAGACCCAAAATGAACAAATCATGGCTCTCAGAGGACTTTTCTTCCCCTGGGTCAGCCAGGGGACGGGAAAGGCACGCGTATTTTTGAGAGTGCTTCATGCAAAGCATCTTTTTCTTTTTCAAAAGGGAGCTCAACCGATGCCAGTCAAGTGGGGTGTGTGTGGCCCAGTGAGTGGCAACGAGGGAGACTGTGGTTGGAGTCCCCTCGCTGTGTCTCTAAAAGAACCAAGATGAACAAGTCATGGCTCTCAGAGGACTTTTCTTCCCCTGGGTCAGCCAGGGGACGGGAAAGGCACGCGTATTTTTGAGAGTGCTTCATGCAAAGCATCTTTTTCTTTTTCAAAAGGGAGCTCAACCGATGCCAGTCAAGTGGGGTGTGTGTGGCCCAGTGAGTGGAAACGAGGGAGACTGTGGTTGGAGTCCCCTCGCTGTGTCTCTAAAAGAACCAAGATGAACAAGTCATGGCTCTCAGAGGACTTTTCTTCCCCTGGGTCAGCCAGGGGACGGGAAAGGCACGCGTATTTTTGAGAGTGCTTCATGCAAAGCATCTTTTTCTTTTTCAAAAGGGAGCTCAACCGATGCCAGTCAAGTGGGGTGTGTGTGGCCCAGTGAGTGGCAACGAAGGAGACTGTGGTTGGAGTCCCCTCGCTGTGTTTCTAAAAGACCCAAAATGAACAAATCATGGCTCTCAGAGGACTTTTCTTCCCCTGGGTCAGCCAGGGGACGGGAAAGGCACGCGTATTTTTGAGAGTGCTTCATGCAAAGCATCTTTTTCTTTTTCAAAAGGGAGCTCAACCGATGCCAGTCAAGTGGGGTGTGTGTGGCCCAGTGAGTGGCAACGAAGGAGACTGTGGTTGGAGTCCCCTCGCTGTGTTTCTAAAAGACCCAAAATGAACAAGTCATGGCTCTCAGAGGACTTTTCTTCCCCTGGGTCAGCCAGGGGACGGGAAAGGCACGCGTATTTTTGAGAGTGCTTCATGCAAAGCATCTTTTTCTTTTTCAAAAGGGAGCTCAACCGATGCCAGTCAAGTGGGGTGTGTGTGGCCCAGTGAGTGGAAACGAGGGAGACTGTGGTTGGAGTCCCCTCGCTGTGTCTCTAAAAGAACCAAGATGAACAAGTCATGGCTCTCAGAGGACTTTTCTTCCCCTGGGTCAGCCAGGGGACGGGAAAGGCACGCGTATTTTTGAGAGTGCTTCATGCAAAGCATCTTTTTCTTTTTCAAAAGGGAGCTCAACCGATGCCAGTCAAGTGGGGTGTGTGTGGCCCAGTGAGTGGAAACGAGGGAGACTGTGGTTGGAGTCCCCTCGCTGTGTCTCTAAAAGAACCAAGATGAACAAGTCATGGCTCTCAGAGGACTTTTCTTCCCCTGGGTCAGCCAGGGGACGGGAAAGGCACGCGTATTTTTGAGAGTGCTTCATGCAAAGCATCTTTTTCTTTTTCAAAAGGGAGCTCAACCGATGCCAGTCAAGTGGGGTGTGTGTGGCCCAGTGAGTGGCAACGAAGGAGACTGTGGTTGGAGTCCCCTCGCTGTGTTTCTAAAAGACCCAAAATGAACAAATCATGGCTCTCAGAGGACTTTTCTTCCCCTGGGTCAGCCAGGGGACGGGAAAGGCACGCGTATTTTTGAGAGTGCTTCATGCAAAGCATCTTTTTCTTTTTCAAAAGGGAGCTCAACCGATGCCAGTCAAGTGGGGTGTGTGTGGCCCAGTGAGTGGCAA
The DNA here is from genome assembly GCF_048569485.1 of Anomaloglossus baeobatrachus. NCBI lineage: Eukaryota > Metazoa > Chordata > Amphibia > Anura > Aromobatidae > Anomaloglossus > Anomaloglossus baeobatrachus. Next base: position 1,558,561 of record NC_134356.1, on the reverse strand, counting down.
CGAAGGAGACTGTGGTTGGAGTCCCCTCGCTGTGTTTCTAAAAGACCCAAAATGAACAAATCATGGCTCTCAGAGGACTTTTCTTCCCCTGGGTCAGCCAGGGGACGGGAAAGGCACGCGTATTTTTGAGAGTGCTTCATGCAAAGCATCTTTTTCTTTTTCAAAAGGGAGCTCAACCGATGCCAGTCAAGTGGGGTGTGTGTGGCCCAGTGAGTGGCAACGAAGGAGACTGTGGTTGGAGTCCCCTCGCTGTGTTTCTAAAAGACCCAAAATGAACAAATCATGGCTCTCAGAGGACTTTTCTTCCCCTGGGTCAGCCAGGGGACGGGAAAGGCACGCGTATTTTTGAGAGTGCTTCATGCAAAGCATCTTTTTCTTTTTCAAAAGGGAGCTCAACCGATGCCAGTCAAGTGGGGTGTGTGTGGCCCAGTGAGTGGAAACGAGGGAGACTGTGGTTGGAGTCCCCTCGCTGTGTCTCTAAAAGAACCAAGATGAACAAGTCATGGCTCTCAGAGGACTTTTCTTCCCCTGGGTCAGCCAGGGGACGGGAAAGGCACGTGTATTTTTGAGAGTGCTTCATGCAAAGCATCTTTTTCTTTTTCAAAAGGGGGCTCAACCGATGCCAGTCAAGTGGGGTGTGTGTGGCCCAGTTAGTGGCAACGAGGGAGACTGTGGTTGGAGTCCCCTCGCTGTGTTTTACATGCTTTTAGAAGGGCATGAAATGGCTTGGAGGTTGACTTTCATAAAATGCAAACTGTTGGCTACCAAAATGCTGCCTTTCCAACAACTGTGGTTATAGGCAATGAGGAACATACTGATGAAGATGAGACGCAGATACCCGATTGGGATGACAACTTAAATATTCGGTCAGGGCAAGAAGAGGCTCGGTCTGAGGGGGAGGGGAGTGCAAACACAACAATTGATGATGAAGTTCTAGATCCCACCTACTGTCAACCCCCAGTCAGGCACTCGAGGAGGTCAACAGAGGCGGTGGAGGAGGATGCAACCGACGACGAAATTACCTTGCGCCTTCCTGGACAGAGTCAGAGCACTGGTAGCACGTCTACAACTGCATCCTCAGCCACCACTCTGCCTATGAGCATTATTCGGGGTGCATCAACAGGTCGCATGGCCTCTAAGCCTTGCCTAGCCTGGGCCTTTTTTGACATAGAAAAAGATCGCCCAAATCATGTGATATGTAAAATTTGTCATGATTCTCTTAGTAGAGGTCAAAACCTCAGCAGTTTGACAACTTCTTCCATGAATCGTCACATGAATAAATATCATAGGTCCCGGTGGGAAGCTCACTGTGCTGCAATGCGGCCTAGCGGAGCGAACCATCCACCGCCCGCCCCTTCCAGTGCATCCGCGCGCTCTTCATCTTCTAGGACTGTGGGGACAGCTGTCACACCTGTTTTTCCACGCAAAACTTCCACCACTGTAACCGCAACAGGCAGTTTGCTTGGTAGGTCGTCAGTTGGTTTGGAAGGGGAAACAAGTGAGTGTGTACAGCTCTCTGACATCGATAGCACCTACGTTGGATGAAGGCAACATCATGTCTCCGCCTGCACTTTCCTCACAAACCTGCATTTTTCCAGGGACACCCTACTCAACACCGTCTACACACAGCAGCCAGATCTCTGTCCCTCAGATGTGGTCAAATAAAAGGCCACTTCCTCCGACCCATGACAAAGCTAAGAGGTTGACTCTATCCCTCTGTAAGCTGTTGGCTACCGAAATGCTGCCTTTCCGCCTAGTGGACACACAGGATTTTAGAGACCTTATGTCTGTCGCTGTGCCCCAGTACCAGATGCCTAGTCGCCACTACTTCTCTAAGAAAGGTGTGCCTGCGCTACACCAGCATGTCGCACACAACATCACCGCTTCCTTGAGAAACTCTGTGTGTGAACGGGTGCATTTCACCACCGATACTTGGACCAGTAAGCATGGACAGGGACGTTACATGTCGCTGACTGGGCACTGGGTAACTATGTTGATAGATGGTGAAGGGTCTGCTGCACAAGTCTTGCCGTCCCCACGACTTGTGTGTCAATCCTCTGTCTGTCCAAGTTCCGCCACTGCTTCTGCATCCTCCACCTCATCTGGGTCCTCCACCTCCGCCCCAAGCCTGCCTGGTCAGGCCACCAGCGTTCTCACTGCGCAGAAGGAATCACGCACCCCTCATTACTATGCTGGCAGCAGAGCGCAACGGCATCAGGCGGTCTTTAGCTTGACATGTCTTGGGAATAAGAGTCACACAGCTGAGGAGTTGTGGTCAGCTCTGCGGTCCGAGTTTAATAAATGGTTGTCTCCACTCAACCTGCAGCCTGGTAAGGCCGTGTGCGACAATGCTGCAAACCTGGGTGCGGCCCTTCGCCTGGGCAAGGTGACACACGTGCCTTGTATGGCTCACGTGTTGAACCTTGTTGTCCAGCAATTTTTAACACACTATCCCGGCCTAGATGGCCTTCTGAACAGGGCACGAAAACTGTCTGCTCACTTCCGGCGTTCAAGCGCCGCAGCTGAGCGACTTGCATCGCTCCAGAAGTCTTTCGGCCTGCCGGTTCATCGCCTGAAATGCGATGTGGCGACACGCTGGAATTCAACTCTCCACATGTTACAGCGACTGTGGCAGCACCGGCGAGCCCTGGTGCAATACGTCATGATGTATAGCCTGGGCCAACGAGATGCAGAAGTGGGGCAGATCACCCTGATGGAGTGATCTCAGATCAAGGACCTATGCACCGTTCTGCACAGTTTCGACATGGCGACGAATATGTTTAGCGCTGACAATGCCATTATCAGCATGACGATTACAGTCATTTACATGCTGGAGCACACGCTAAACACTATTCGGAGTCAGGGGGTGGGACAACAGGAAGGGGAGGAACTACAGGAGGATTCATATGCGCAAGACACAACAACATCACCAAGGTCCAGACGTTCATCATCACCAACGCGGCAGGCATGGGACCATGGGGGACAGGGATCAACAAGAGTGCATGGTAGCAGGCGAAATGTTGAGGAAGGTGCAGGAGGACATGAAGATATGGAGGACGAACTGTCCATGGACATGGAAGACTCAGCGGATGAGGGAGACCTTGGTCAAATTTCAGTTGAAAGAGGTTGGGGGGAGATGTCAGAGGAAGAAAGAACGGTTAGCACCTCTATGCCACAAACACAGCGTGGACTTGGTCCGCATGGCTGCGCAAGACACATGAGCGCCTTCTTGTTGCACTACCTCCAACATGACCCTCGGATTGTCAAAATTAGAAGTGATGATGACTACTGGCTTGCCACACTATTAGATCCCCGGGACAAGTCCAAATTTTGTGACATAATTCCAGCCATAGAAAGGGACGCACGTATGCTGAGGTATCAGCAGAAGCTGTTACTCGATCTTAGCTCGGCTTTTCCACCAAACAACCGTGCAGGTGCAGGGAGTGATTCTCCCAGTTGTAACTTGACAAACATGGGACGGTCTCGTCATCTTCAACAGTCTACCCGTACCAGTAGCACCGTATCTGGTGCTGGTAACAGCAATTTTATGGAATATTTTCATAATTTTTTTAGACCCTCCTTTGCAAGGCCACCAGAGACAACAAGTCTGACACATAGTCAACGGATGGAGAGGATGATACAGGAGTATCTCCAAATGAACATCGATGCAATGACTTTGCAAATGGAGCCTTGCTCCTTTTGGGCTTCAAATCTAGAAAAATTGACAGAGCTCTCCAGTTACGCCTTGGAGATTTTGTCGTGTCCAGCTGCCAGCGTTGTCTCTGAACGTGTCTTCAGTGCTGCTGGGTGTGTGCTGACAGATAAGCGCACGCGTCTGTCCAGTGACAATGTGGACACACTGACGTTCATCAAAATGAACAAGTCATGGATCCAGAAGGAATTTACTACCCCTGTGTCATCCTGGGGAGAGTAAAGGCTTGTGGATTTGGAATGTGCTTGATGCAAATCAAAACATCCTGTTTGCAACTAGGGCACAAGTGCTGCCACTGATGGGGTGTCTGTGTGCCCAATGTTGGGAAAAAAGGTAGACTCCGCTTGGAGTAACCCTTGCTTGCTGTGTTTTTTAAAAATGATACAAGATGAACAGATCTGAAGGCAAGATGAAGGCAACATCATGTCTCCGCCTGCACTTTTCTCACAAACCTGCATTTTTCCAGGGACACCCTACTCAACACCGTCTACAGACAGCAGCCAGATCTCTTTCCCTCAGATGTGGTCAAATAAAAGGCCACTTACTGCGACCCATGACAAAGCTAAGTGGTTGACTCTATCCCTCTGTAAGCTGTTGGCTACCGAAATGCTGCTTTTACGCGTAGTGGACACACAGGATTTTACAGACCTTATGTCTGTCGCTGTGCCCCAGTACCACATGCCCAATCACCACTGCTTCTCCAAGAAAAGCATGCCCGCGCTACACCGGCATGTCGCACACAACATCACCACTTCCTTGAGAAAATCTGTGTGCGACAGGGTGCATTTCAACACAGATACTTGGACCAGTAAGCATAGACAGGGTCATTACATGTCACTGACTGGGCACTGGCAAACTATGGTGAGAGATGGAGAAGGGTCTGCTGTACAAGTCTTGCCGTCCCCACGAGTTGTTTCAATCCTTGTTCTGTATGTAGAAGTTAATACACTGCTTCTGCCTCTTCAACCTCGTGTGGGTCCTCTACCTTGGCGCAAACCCTGTGTGGTCAGGCCACCCTTCCTTGCAACTGCGCACAAGGACTACCACACACCTCCTTACTATGCTGGCAGCAGAGCTCAATGCCATCAGGCGGTCAAAGCTTTACTTTGAAATGTATGGGAAATGTGAGTCACACCGCTATTACAGAGAATAGTAGTCAGGCAGGGTCAAAACATTAATTGAGGAACAGGAACAGAATGGGACGGCCAGGACTTAATCAGAAAACAAGCAGAGGTGAAATGCGGATCGGCCAACAAGGTACATAAACAGCAAGCAGGAAAAGTAGTCAGGTAACAAGCACACAAAATCATAAAACTGAACTGGGGGTAAAATTAACCAGAGGTTCATAGCTATGTCTGGCAGTGGTCTGCAGACAGGATGGGCATAAAAAAGGGTGTGGTGTCTTCCCATTGGTTGTAGCTGAATGATGGTATTTCATCTGTGAGATACCCACCAGCTACATTCAGCCAGAGATTCTGCATCTGTCAAGGTAATGCAGCCCAGTGGGTGAGCATAACCTGCGTCCACCTGCGCCGCTGGCATCGACTACTCTCCCATCATCAGCACTATTCATGAAAGGAACACGTTGTCACCTGGCGACCGGAGTACAAATTGACGGAGCGGACTCCGTTGGTGACTTAACAGCCGTGTGCGGCAATGATGCAAACCTGTCTGCGGCCCTTCCTCAGGGCAATGTGACACACGTGCCTTTTAGGGCTCACGTGTTGAACCGAATTCGCCAGCAATTTTTAAAACACCATCCCGGCCTACATGGCCTTGTGCAGTGGGCACGCTCGCTATGTGCTCACTTCCATCGTGCGCACACAGCAGCTCAACAACTTTCATCACTCCGGAAGTCTTAGGGTCTGGCAGTTAAACGCCGTAAATGCAATGTTTCGACCCGCAGGAATTGGAATCTGCACATGTTGCAGCGTGTGTGGCAGCACCGCAGAGCCCTGCTGAAATACGGTAAGACATATAGCCTGGGATAACTTGATCCAGAGGTGGTGCAGATCACGCTGCTGGAGTGGTGTCAGATCAAGGACCTATGCACCCTGCTACACAGTTTTGAAATGTCGACGAAGATGTTTAGCACTGGCGATGCCATTCTCAGCGTGACAATTCTGGTCATCTACATGATGGAGCACACTGTAATTATTATTCAGAGTCAGGTATTGGGACAAGAGGAAGGGGAGGAAGTACAGGAGGAGTCATATGCGGAAGGGATAACAAGATCTACGAGGTCCAGATGGTCAGCGGCACCTATGCGGCATTCATGGTGAGGGAGAGGGATTAACAAGGGCGCATAGTATCAGCAAAAAGTGTTGATGAAAGTGCAGGAGCCCATGAAGAAATGGAGGACGAACTGGCGATGGGCATGGAAGACTCAGCAGATGAGTGAGAGCTTGCTCACATTTCGGTTGTGCGAGGTTGTGGGGAGAGGGCAGAGGAAGGAGGCACGATTCTCACCTCTCCGCCACCAACACACCAAGGACTTGGTCCTCCTGGATGCACAAGACACATGAGCGCCTTCTTGCTGCACTACCTACATGACCCTCGGATTGTATGAATTCAAAGTAATCCAGAATACTGGGTTGCCACACTGTTACATCCCCGGTACAAGACAAAATTTGGCGAACTAATTCCTGCCATAGAAATAGACGCACGTATACAGGAGTATCTGCAGAATGTGGTACGCAATCTTAGATCTGCTTTTCCACTAAACACCAGTGCTGCACAGAGTGAATCTCAACGCTTTGTCATGGATAGGAGGAAATGGTCTTTTACTTGTCCACATCGGAGGGACCGAGGGATGGCTGCTGTGCTGAGATGGCGTTGAGTACGGTGTCCCTGCACAGTTGCACTTTTGGTCATATACCAAAATGAGTTGAAAAAGGACAGATGCTGTTGGAAAGGGGAACAGGTGTGTTGGAAAGGGGAAAAAAGTTTTGGTCCGTGGATTTGGTGGTTAAGCAACTGTAACATTTGCTGAAGAAACAACATCTGTTACAGTGGGACTGGCAGATTTGGATAAAGTGGTATATAATCTGTGACCGCTATATAACGAAAATTAATAAGAAAAGAAAGAGGGATATATCCCCATCAGCAGTCAGTGTCCACCGTGCTCCCAGATGGAAAAGGAGAGGTTGGCAACTGGAAGGTTCGGTGGAGGATACAGAGCTGTGTGGCTATGAAACTAATAGTAGCCTGAACCGAGTTAGACGCCATTCGGATCTGGAGACTGTGAGCCCTGTTAGCGTCACAGGGTCCACACGCCCACCCAGCCCAGGAACTCCCTGTTAACAACACAGGGGCCATTGAGTACGCTGACCGTGTGCGTAGGGGCCACACCTGTGGACAGCAGGCGCATCAGCAGCAGCAGGCCTGTTAATGCCACTGGGCTGCACAAGCAGGACTGGTAGGACAGGAGCTGGTCTTAACCGTTCTGCGTTACCAACTGTGGTGGTGGCCTGCATCCACCACCCGATCCCTGCCTACCTCTGGCCTAAAGCCGCAATGGGTTCAACACATGGAGGTGTGCTCTTTCGGAGCATAATAGAAGACTGCGCACCTCCTTGTTGGCTCCAGCCCCTTTTATAACCTGGGTCCGCCCCAAACCAGGGTGGACCACAATGCACCTCCTGGAGACAAAAGCAGAGTGACACGTCATGAGTGGCATAACTAGCGTCCTATTTGGAAACGCAACTTCAATAATGACCTCATGGCTGCCATGACCCAAACACCTCACCAGTCATCGTCTGACCATCAATAATGCGGTGACAAGTCATAGGTGTGGGCCTCTGCAAGCCATTTGGGAGGACACCTGATGCCCTGTGGTCTATATGGGACCCCCACATCAGGGCCAGGGCCAAAGAGTTCATTACCGGACCTAGTCTCTGATGCAGGAAGTGCCTGAGCATGCTCAGTAGCATGAAATACAGTCTCTGAAAAAAGACTATCAGCTTTAGCATGGTGTCTATGCCCAAAACAGGACTTAGACCCGGCACGGAATGCAAGCACCTGTGCAAAGAGGCTTTTCACACTTAGTGTGGGAGCATGCGCTGTATCCCGAAAAGAAGACTTAGCGTCAGGAATGGCACAGTCAGGCTGAGCATACTCACTAGGCGAAACACTGTAATTATGCTGCAGCTGGGGTACATCGGCACACGCATGCGCACTAGCTGCCTCTCCACACTTAGACGTGGAGGGGAAATTTGTCTTGGAGATGCTGTCTATGAACAGAAGGAAAAGCTAAAGGAAGCCTGACTTTCTATCCCTCCGAATTATGAAATGCAGCAATGAATTCCATGAGTTTGCTATAACATTAGCGTAGCAAAATGTGCATGAGGGTGTGATGTAGAGGTGCTAGAAATAGCTTGTCACCAGTGGGGCACTAATGGAATACAACAGCCAGTTCTATGATGCCACAAAATGGCAGTATTTTGTGCTATCATTATAGCTTATTAAAAACAGAGCACGAGGTTGTCATGCAGAGGTGCTGCACATAGATTTGCAGTAGTGTGAATTGACAAAAGTACAATAGCCACGTTTAGGATACAACTAGGTACAGTGAGTGTTTGCTAGTAAAATTGCTTAGTTTAAAAAAGTTGTAGTGTGCAATGCAGGCAGACGTGCTATGCAAATGTCTTTGCACTAGTGGGACTATAGCAAAGTCCAATAGCCACGTATAGGATGCCACTAGGTACACTGACTGTTTGGTAGTATAATGGCTGAGTTTAAAAAAGTTAGAGTGTTTTATGCAGGCAGACGTGCTGCAAATAACGTTCCAATACTGTGAATTGACAAAAGTCCAATAGCCACGTTTAGGATGCCACTAGGTACACTGAGTGTTTGCTAGTATAATGGCTTAGTTATCAGTTGGAGTGTGCAGAGGACAGGAGGGTACAGTGGCAGGATTGTGGTGCTCTGGGTAGAGGAATGGAAGCCTGCCTTTCTATTCCCTCCTAATGGTGAAATGCAGGGAGGAAATCCCTGACCTGGGCTACACAGACGCTGTTGCTGTTTGCAGGACCTGTCACCTATGGCTCTCTGACCCTGCCGGTACGAGCCCTTAAAAGGACTGCTAGAATGTGCTCTCCCTAAGCTGTCTAACGCTGTGTATGCAGCGCATACAGCTGTATCGGCGATAGGACAAAGGACGGAACTGCGACACTGATGTCTGACACCAAAGACGCAGAAGGCAGATAATGGCGTCCGTGAAGAAAATGTCCGGTTTTATAATGCAGGGACATGTGACATGCAGATCCTATCACACATGCCGTTGCTTCTCTGCCTCAAAGTCCACTTAGGTGTGTGTGTGTCTGTGATTGGCTGACATGCTGGCCCGCCCCACAAGACGCGCGCGCTTAGGGAAGGAAGACAAGAAAAAAAAAAAAAAAATGGCGATCGCCATTATAGAAACAGCAGTGATCTGAAGGCGCTGTTCACGCACACTATACACTGAAATGTCATAATAGTTTGATTCACAGAGTGACTTACACTATTACAGCAGAAACCAAGCTAAGATTTAGCTGTTTTTTGGCTGCTAGAACCTTTCTCGAACGTTTCTAGAACTATCGAGCTTTTGCAAAAAGCTCGAGTTCTAGTTCGATCTAGAACATGCCCCAAAATCACTCGAGCCTAGAACTGGAGAACCACGAACCGCGCTCAACTCTAGTGGCAAGGAGGAGATGACGACAATGTCTCCTGTACATGGTGTCGGCTGTAGAGAGGTGGTTCCAGACGCTCCTTCCGTTTGTGACACCGGGTGTGGCAAGGAGGAGGTGACGGTTGCTTCTGTTCGTGGTGACGGCTGTAGAGAGGTGGTTGCAGACGCTCCTCCTGTTTGTGAGGCCGGGTGTGGCGAGGAGGAGGTGATGGCCACTTCCCAATGATATTTGGTCACATCTCACTTGGATATCCTCTAAATATGACTAGTGATAGTATTTATTAGTGATTTATCATCTGATCCATTATAATCTCTTCTGAGGAGCCACCAGGTTTCTTGGCCCTTGCAGATCCCGTGGCCCCTTGTGATAGTAATTTTGATATTCTCTTTCCAGTTTGGAGCTCATAAAGTCGTTTGAGGCTCCAGCTCCAATCAACTCTGCTTCTCTCCACCCTGAAAAAGAGTGCATCGTGGCCGGAGGCGATGACTTCAAGCTCTATAAATATGACTACACCACCGGGGAGGAGCTTGGTGAGGAATCGTCCCCTGCCGGCGGTGGCACCGGCCTCCCTGCTGTGCCCTGATCTCTTATCTTCACTTTCCTCTGGCAGAATCCTACAAGGGTCATTTTGGTCCGGTCCATTGTGTCCGCTTCAGTCCGGACGGGGAGCTTTATGCCAGCGGCTCTGAAGACGGCACTCTACGACTGTGGCAGACTGCGGTGGGGAAGACGTACGGCCTATGGAAGTGTGTCCTGCCAGGTACGAGGTGTAGGGGGTGGCATCTGCTCATGCTTCATAGCACAGAACGACTGTTCAAACCAAGCACCAGCGCTCAGTGCATCATGTTGTGTCCGAACATTAGAGTGTGGCCTGCCACCTTCTGGTTTTACATCTATCTCTACCTGTCAGGAATATGTCACGAAAGGGGGGTATAGGAAGCGGGAATTAAGTCCTTCCTTTCTACCACCCATCCGGCCGACAGACAGAGCACGTGACGCGCTCTCTAGCGCCCCTCTTATAGTCAGGCCAATTATGGAATTGCCCGACAATAAGCAAGGAGGCCGCTATTCTACTGTGCCGATGATTGAAGGGCTCCCGGTGAGAGTAGGGTATATAAACTCTGTGGCCCGCTTAATCCACCTCTCCCCCCGCTATTCTCCAGCTTCGCCACTCTGCCAATCCCTTCACTGGATTCCCATCACCCAACGACTCCAGTTCAAAACACTAACCATGACATACAAAGCCATGCACAACCTGTCTCCTCCCTACATCTGTGACCTAGTCTCCCGGTACCTACCTGCACGCAACCTCAGATCCTCACAAGATCTCCTTCTCTGCTCCTCTCTTATCTCCTCTTCCCACAATCGCGTACAAGATTTCTCCCGTGCATCCCCCATACTCTGGAACGCTCTACCTCAGCACATCAGACTCTCCCCTACCGTAGAAAGCTTCAAGAGGAACCTCAAGACCCACCTCTTCCAACAAATCTACAACCTACAATAACCCTCAGTCCAGTAGACCAATGCGCAACCAGCTCTGTCCTCACCTATTGTACCATCACCCATTCCCTGTAGACTGAGCCCTCGCGGGCAGGGTCCTCTCTCCTCCTATACCAGTCTGTCTTGTACTGTTAATGATTGTTGTACGTATACCCTTTCACTTGTAAAGCGCCATGGAATAAATGGCGCTATAATAATAAATAATAATAATATTCCCCCGACCTCCGCGGACGGAATATATAAAAACCTCCCCAAATCTCACTGGCCGCCCCACAATGATCCTTGGTACAAACTCGCTGCCACCAACCGATTTACGGTAACTATTAACCGAGCACACAGACATAGGATTCAAGATCGAGATAACAGAACAGCCCAAGATTATATAATTTAATCTGCCTAAGGCACACTAGAAACTACAATATATACAATATGGAATCTACAGAATATACAGTTATGTCAGAATACAGTTACAGATAAAGCATGGGTTACAAACAGGCATACAGTACAAGCAGTTACCTTGTGCGTCTGGCCACAGGGGGGCACTGTAGACCAGGATTCCAGGAACTTTCCCACAGGTGTATCCACACGTGACCCCGGCAAAGAACAGCTAAAAAATGGCTGCACTGAGGTTATCAAACAAGCTCAATCCCTGTCCCCTCCTACCTTAGTGACCTCAGAGGGAGCACTGCTCTACCCCTGGCTGGAGTCAAAATAATATCCCAAAAGGGAATATTGGCCATAACTTTGCCTGGGAACGTCGTAGGCGGACGCCAATGCTCTCATTTTGACAGTTATAATTTTAGCTTCAAAATGGTAGGACGCATGGTTGGTCTGCTGGTTCCCCACTGGCCTATATCACGTTTTGGGTACTTCCCAAGGCCCCACTTCCATATAAAATATGTGCTAGCATTGTCCGCATGCTGAGACACCATGTTTATGCTTGCCATAATTCTGGGAAGCACGGCACACGAAATATTAACCTTATTCTACTGGAGCCTGGCTGTCTGAATACTTCCAAGCTTGCTAAGTAGATAGGAACTTCTGCCACAGTGTCACAGAAGGGGGTCTTCCTCTCTTTTTGTGTTCCCAAGGCTCACTTAATTTCCATATCATAGACTTTTTCCTTTGTCACACCACTGCTAAATAGACAGGTTCCTCAGATTCATTAGCATTCTGATTGAAGCTTGACAAGATGGCGGCTATAGGAATATGACTTCATGCTCAGAATATATCCCTATGTCCTCACACTACCGCTCTGTGTTCTATAAAGCGAGAGGAGCTGAAGGGAGAAGTGGGTGGGAAGGGGCCACGACATGACGCACTGAGCGCCTGCTATAAATCGGGGGGGAAGAAGCGGGTGGGAAGGGGCCACGACATGATGCACTGAGCGCCTCTTATAAAGCTGGGGGAGAAGAAGGGAGAAGGAGTGGGTGGGAAGGGGCCACGACATGACGCACTGAGCGCCTCTTATAAAGCTGGGGGAGAAGAAGCGGGTGGGAAAGTGCCAGGACATGACGCACTGAGCTCCTGTTGTAAAGCGGGGGGAGATGATGCGGGTGGGAAGGAGCCAGGATATGACGCACTGAGCGCCTGTTGTAAAGCGGGGGGAGATGATGCGGGTGGGAAGGAGCCAGGATATGACGCACTGAGCGCCTGTTGTAAAGCGGGGGGAGATGATGCGGGTGGGAAGGAGCCAGGACATGACGCCCTGAGCGGCTGTGCTTCGTTTGCAGTCGTGCTGTGCTGACAGAGGCCATTTAGGTAATGATGGGGTGCAGGGATGGGTGATTTCTCCCAGCATTGCCCTCTCCCGTCCTGGCACGGTGGGCCGCTGTCTGTACCGGCCCGCTGTGTGGGGGAGGGTATGTAAGTTGGGGGGTATGACTGGGGGAGGGGTTGTCTCTCATCTTGTCATCTTGACTACATTGCCCTGTGGTCTCTATGTAGATGAGTTGGTCTCGGAGAACTCGGACGCCATCTACAACATCTCGTCTGAGGTGAAAGCTTGAGCGCTCCGGTCTCGATGTCCTGAGACTCGATGAACATCCAGACGCTTCCCGGGAAGAGTCCTCCATCTACGGCGGCGGCGCAGCTTCTGGGACGATGGCGCACGAGGAACCTGGCAGCGCATGTTGTGACGAGACACCAGTGAGGTGTTTGACGAGGGATGGAATTGATTGTGGTGGGAGGGTCCGGTCACGGAGGGTCCGCTCTCCCGCCTCACACCACTGTGTTACATCATCTGCTTCTCTGTATTCACGTTATGTACTTTGTTCTCTTCTCTAAATAAACTCTGTACAAAGTCTGAGCAGTGTGCGGGATCATCAGCGGTCGGGGGCCTCCGCCCTTGTGAAGGGGCCATCCTCAGCAGTACAGTGATATAGTGGATCACTTCTTTATACACTGGGGAGGGGCTGAAGATGGGGGAGGGGCGCTCTCACTTTCAATTCATTTTCTGCAGCACCCCCAGTGATTAGAGGAGGATCTGCGGGGTGATGGACGGTGTGACGGAGCGGTGATGGACGGTGTGACGGAGCGGTGATGGACGGTGTGACGGAGCGGTGATGGACGGTGTGACGGACCGGGCAGGGGCTACGGACCAGTGACGTACGGTGTGACGGAGCGGGCAGGGGCTGCGGACCGGTGACGTACGGTGTGACGGAGCGGGCAGGGGCTGCGGACCGGTGATGTACGGTGTGACGGAGCGTGCAGGGGCTGCGGACCGGTGATGTACGGTGTGATGGACCGGTGATGTACGGTGTGACGGAGCGAGCAGGGGCTACAAACCGGTGATGTACGGTGTGACGGAGCGGGCAGGGGCAGCAGACCGGTGATGTACGGTGTGACGGAGCGGGCAGGAACAGCAGACCGGTGATGCATGGTGTGACTGAGCGGGCAGGAACAGCAGACCGGTGATGTATGGTGTGACGGAGCGGGCAGGGGCTGCAGACCGGTGATGCATGGTGTGACGGAGCGGGCAGGAACAGCAGACCGGTGATGCATGGTGTGACGGAGCGGGCAGGAACAGCAGACCGGTGATGTACGGTGTGACGGAGCGGGCAGGGGCTGCAGACCGGTGATGCACGGTGTGACGGAGCGGGCAGGAACAGCAGGCCGGTGATGCATGGTGTGACGGAGCGGGCAGGAACAGCAGACCGGTGATGTATGGTGTGACGGAGCGGGCAGGGGCTGCAGACCGGTGATGCATGGTGTGACGGAGCGGGCAGGAACAGCAGACCGGTGATGTACGGTGTGACGGAGCGGGCAGGGGCTGCAGACCGGTGATGCATGGTGTGACGGAGCGGGCAGGAACAGCAGACCGGTGATGTATGGTGTGACGGAGCGGGCAGGAACAGCAGACCGGTGATGTATGGTGTGACGGAGCGGGCAGGAACAGCAGACCGGTGATGTATGGTGTGACGGAGCGGGCAGGAACAGCAGACCGGTGATGTATGGTGTGACGGAGCGGGCAGGAACAGCAGACCGGTGATGTATGGTGTGACGGAGCGGGCAGGAACAGCAGACCGGTGATGTACGGTGTGACGGAGCGGGCAGGAACAGCAGGCCAGTGATGTACGGTGTGACGGAGCAGGCAGGGGCTGCAGACCGGTGATGCATAGTGTGACGGAGCGAGCAGGGACAGCAGACTGGTGATGCACAGTGTGACGGAGCGGGCAGGGGCTGCAGACCGGTGATGCACGGTGTGACGGAGCGGGCAGGTACAGCAGACCAGTGATTGTGAAGCAGACAGACTGAGACAGAAAACTTATCTGCCACCATGAATCGTTTATGGATTGGGCACCTGTTACACATAGCGTAAGGCGGGCTTTGCACGTTGCGACATCGCAAGCCGATGCTGCGATGTCGCACGCGATAGTCCCCGCCCCCTGTCGCAGCAGCGATATCTTGTGATAGCTGCTGTAGTGAACATTATCGCTACAGCAGCTTCACATGCACTCACCTGCCGTGCAATGTCGCTCTAGCCGGCGTCCCGCCTCCTTCCTAAGGGGGCGGGTCGTACAACGTCAGAGCGACGTCACACGGCAGGCGGCCAATAGACGCGGAGGGGCGGAGATGAGCGGGATGTATACATCCTGCCCACCTCCTTCCTTCCGTATAGCCGCTGGCGGCAGGTAAGGAGAAGTTCCTCGCTCCAGCGGCTTCACACACAGCGATGTGTGCTACCGCAGGAACCAGGAAACACATTGTACCTGTCGCGGCAACGACATTATGGAAATGTTGGAGAATGCACCGATGATACGATAACGACGCTTTTGCGCTCGTTAATCGTATCATCTAGAATTTACACACTACAATGTCGAAAGTGACGCCGGATGTGCACTTTCGATTTGACCCCACCGACATCACACGTGCAAAGCCGCCCTAAGGCTTCAGGGGTGCGGATTATAGAGCAAGAGGAAGGAACGAAGCGATGAAATTTTATATATATCTTTATATCTGTTAGACCTTTATATATATATATATATATAATATATATATATATATTATTTCTTCGGCGCTCCATTGGGAGACCCAGACGATTGGGGTGTATAGCTACTGCCTCCGGAGGCCACACAAAGCATTACACTAAAAAGTGTAAGGCCCCTCCCCTTCTGGCTATACACCCCCCGTGGGAACACGGGATGCTCAGTTTTCAAGCTTTGTGCGAAGGAGGTCAGACATCCACGCATAGCTCCACTGTTTAGTCAGCAGTAGCTGCTGACTATGTCGGATGGAAGAAAAGAAGGCCCATATAGGGCCCCCAGCATGCTCCCTTCTCACCCCACTTGTGGTTTGTAAGGTTGAGGTACCCATTGCGGGTACGGAGGCTGGAGCCCACATGCTGTTTTCCTTCCCCATCCCCCTGAGGGGCTCTGTGGAAGTGGGATCTTACCGGCCCCCAAACCCTGAGGCCGGGCTCCATCCACAGACCCAGAGAACCTGCTGGAGGAGCTGAGTACCGTCAGGGACAAGGCCCTGCAACATTCAGGTACTCTGTGTCCCCGCACAGACAGGCCACGCACACTCCAGACTTGCTGGGTGTGCTAGTGCGCCGGGGACAGTAGCGCTGCGCGCTGGGGTTACAGTCACTGCAGCTTAGCTGAGTGATTTTATTGTTGGGAGCTACCGCACCGGCCGCTCCGGGAGCGGCGGCGCGGCTGGGACTTGTAGTGCGCCGGGGACTCGCGCTGACCGCGCTTTTACGGCGGCAGCGCTCATAAATCTAGTCCCCGGCTTTTGCGGCCTAGCTCCGCTTCGTTCCCGCCCCCACCCTGTCAATCAGGGGAAGGGAGAGACGCTGTTCCATAGTCAGCGCTGAGGGCTGGAGTCTTATTTACATACTCCAGCCCTCTCACTGGGCACAGTGGGGCGCAGGTTTCCCGCTCTTGGTCTCAACACGCCCAGGGCCCGTCCCTCTCCACAGGACGCCGGCAGCCATTCCTGCATGCAGTCTGGCTGGAGAAAGGACACAGGCTCTGGGGGACCCAGACAAGGGACTCTGCTGACCACACACCCGCGTTTCTGCGGGCGGTAAGCTGCACATAAGTGCTGGCCCCACTAGTGCCACAGTGTTTTTTGGTGCATTTTTTCCCTGTACCATATATATTGATATTGCACTGTACGGTCGCTTCTTGGCTTATACCCTATATTGCTCTGAGGAGACAACAACATGTCATCCGCAAAACGCAAGGGTGCCAAGGCACAGGCGGTATGCACTGCTTGTGTCGCATGTGGGGCTAATCTACCGGCAGGCTCCAATGACCCCCATTGTGTGCAATGTTCAATCCCTGTGCCACTTCGGCAGCCAGAGCCTATGGTAGTAGTGGCCCAGGCAGAGACGCCTGTGAACCCTGCCCCGGTGACGGGGACAGAATTTGCAATTTTTGCTGATAAGATGTCTGTGACTATGACAAAAATCCTGGAGACCTTGCAGTCCAGGCCAGTTACTCAGACCATGGACACTGCTATGTCTATGCTCCCCGGTCCCCCTCAGTTGGAACTAATCCGTACTTCAAGGGGGTCCCAGGCATCACAGGCTGAAGACTCTGACTCGGATGACAGTCCCAGGCAGCCTAAGCGGGCTCGCTGGGAAAGACCCTCGACGTCATCACACTGGTCAGGGTCTCAACGAGAAGAGTCCCTGTGTGAGGAGACAGAGGTGGGTGATCAGGAGTCTAATCCTGACACCGCTCTCAATCTAGATACCCCTGATGGTGACGCAATGGTAAATGACCTTATAGCGGCCATCAATAGACTGTTGGATATTTCTCCCCCAGCCCCTTCAGCAGAGGAGGCAGCTGCACAGCAGGAGAAGTTCCATTTTCGGTATCCCAAGCGTAAATTGAGTACTTTTCTGGACCACTCTGACTTCAGAGAATCAGTCCAGAAACATCATGCTTATCCAGACAAGCGTTTTTCCAAACGTCTTAAGGATACACGTTATCCCTTTCCCCCTGACGTGGTCAAACGCTGGACCCAGTGTCCAAAGGTGGATCCCCCAATATCCAGGCTTGCGGCTAGATCCATAGTTGCAGTGGAGGATGGGGCTTCACTTAAAGATGCCAATGACAGACAGATGGACCTGTGGTTGAAATCTGTCTATGAAGCTATCGGCGCGTCGTTTGCTCCAGCATTCGCGGCCGTGTGGGCACTCCAAGCTATTTCCGCTGGTCTGGCACAGGTGGACTCTTTCATACGTCCAGCAGTGCCGCAAGTGGCGTCCTTAACTACGCAAATGTCTGCGTTTGCGACATACGCTATCAATGCGGTACTGGACTCTACGAGCCGTACCTCAATGGCGTCTGCCAACTCTGTGGTTTTGCGCAGAGCCTTGTGGTTAAAGGAATGGAAAGCAGATTCTGCTTCCAAGAAATGTTTAACCAGCTTGCCGCTATCGGGAGACAGACTGTTTGGTGAGCAATTGGCTGAAATCATTAAACAGTCCAAGGGTAAGGACTCCTCCTTACCCCAGCCCAGATCAAGCAAACCTCAGCAGAGGAAGTGGCAGTCGAGGTTTCGGTCCTTTCGAGGCTCGGGCAAGCCCCAATTCTCCTCGTCCAAAGGGACTCAGAAGGAGCAAAGGAGCTTAGATGCCTGGCGGGCTCACTCACGCCCCAAGAAAGCAACCGGAGGAGCCGCTTCCAAGCCGGCTACCTCATGACTTTCGGCCTCCTCTCTCCGCATCCTCGGTCGGTGGCAGGCTCTCCCGCTTTTGCGACATTTGGCTGCCACAGGTCAAAGACCGTTGGGTGAGAGACATTCTGTCTCACGGGTACAGGATAGAGTTCAGTTCTCGTCCTCCGCCTCGGTTCTTCAGAACTTCCCCACATCCCGACCGAGCAGATGCCCTTCTGCAGGCGGTGGGCTCTCTAAGAGCAGAAGGAGTGGTGATCCCTGTTCCTCTTCAGGAACAAGGGCAAGGTTTTTACTCCAATCTCTTTGTGGTGCCAAAAAAGGACGGCTCATTCCGTCCTGTTCTGGACCTAAAACTGCTCAACAAGCATGTGAACGCAAGGCGGTTCCGGATGGAATCCCTCCGCTCCGTCATTGCCTCAATGTCTCAAGGAGATTTCCTTGCATCAATAGACATCAAAGATGCTTATCTCCACGTGCCGATTGCTACAGAGCACCAACGCTTTCTACGTTTCGTGATAGGAGACGACCATCTACAATTCGTAGCTCTGCCATTTGGTCTGGCGACAGCCCCACGGGTTTTCACCAAGGTCATGGCGGCAGTGGTAGCAATCTTGCACTCTCAGGGACACTCAGTGATCCCTTACTTAGACGATCTGCTTGTCAAAGCACCCTCTCAAGGGGCATGCCAACTCAGCCTGAATGTTGCGCTGGAGACTCTCCAGACTTTCGGGTGGATCATCAACTTTTCAAAGTCCAATCTGTCACCGACCCAATCACTAACGTATCTTGGCATGGAGTTTCATACTCTCTCAGCGATAGTGAAGCTTCCGCTGGACAAGCAGCGGTCGCTACAGACAGGGGTGCAGTCTCTCCTTCAAGGTCAGTCGCACCCCTTGAGGCGCCTCATGCACTTCCTAGGGAAGATGGTGGCAGCAATGGAAGCAGTCCCGTTTGCGCAGTTTCATCTGCGCCCACTTCAGTGGGACATTCTCCGCCAATGGGACGGGAAGTCAACATCCCTGGACAGGGAAGTCTCCCTGTCCCAGACGACCAAGGACTCTTTGCAGTGGTGGCTTCTTCCCACCTCTTTATCACAGGGAAGATCCTTCCTACCCCCATCCTGGGCAGTAGTCACGACAGACGCGAGTCTGTCAGGGTGGGGAGCAGTTTTTCTCCACCACAGGGCTCAGGGTACGTGGACTCAGCAGGAGTCCACCCTTCAGATCAATGTTCTGGAAATCAGAGCAGTGTATATTGCCCTACTAGCCTTCCAGCAGTGGCTGGAAGGAAAGCAGATCCGAATTCAGTCGGACAACTCCACAGCGGTGGCATACATCAACCACCAAGGAGGGACACGCAGTCGGCAAGCCTTCCAGGAAGTCCGGCGGATTCTGATGTGGGTGGAGGACAGAGCATCCACCATATCCGCGGTTCACATCCCGGGCGTGGAAAACTGGGAAGCAGACTTCCTAAGTCGCCAGGGTATGGACGCAGGGGAGTGGTCCCTTCACCCAGACGTGTTTCAGGAAATCTGTCACCGCTGGGGGGTGCCGGATGTCGACCTAATGGCGTCTCGGCACAACAACAAGGTTCCGACCTTCATGGCGCGGTCTCGCGATCAAAGAGCTCTGGCGGTAGACGCCTTGGTGCAAGATTGGTCGCAGTTCCGGCTCCCTTATGTGTTTCCACCTCTGGCACTCTTGCCCAGAGTGCTACGCAAGATCAGATCCGATTGCAGCCGCGTCATACTCGTCGCCCCAGACTGGCCGAGGAGGTCGTGGTACCCGGATCTGTGGCATCTCACGGTCGGCCAACCGTGGGCACTACCAGACCGACCAGACTTGCTGTCCCAAGGGCCGTTTTTCCATCGGAATTCTGCGGCCCTGAACCTGACTGTGTGGCCATTGAGTCCTGGATCCTAGCGTCTTCAGGATTATCCCAAGGGGTCGTTGCCACCATGAGACAGGCTAGGAAGCCCACGTCTGCTAAGATCTACCACAGAACGTGGAAGATATTCTTATCCTGGTGCTCTGCTCAGGGAGTGTCTCCCTGGCCATTTGCATTGCCTACTTTTCTTTCTTTCCTGCAATCTGGGTTAGAAAAAGGTTTGTCGCTCGGCTCCCTTAAAGGGCAAGTCTCGGCGCTATCCGTCTTTTTTCAGAAACGACTAGCACGACTTTCTAAGGTGCGCACGTTCCTGCAGGGGGTTTGTCATATCGTACCCCCGTACAAGCGGCCGTTAGATCCATGGGATCTGAACAGGGTACTTGTTGCCCTCCAGAAGCCGCCCTTCGAGCCTCTGAGGGATGTTTCACTTTCTCGACTATCGCAGAAAGTGGCTTTTCTGGTAGCGATCACATCTCTTCGGAGAGTGTCTGAGCTAGCAGCGCTGTCTTCCAAGGCTCCTTTCCTGGTCTTCCACCAGGACAAGGTAGTGCTGCGCCCCATTCAGGAGTTTCTCCCTAAGGTGGTATCCTCTTTTCATCTAAATCAGGATATCTCCTTGCCTTCCTTTTGTCCTCATGCAGTTCATCGGTATGAGAAGGATTTACATTTGTTAGATCTGGTGAGAGCACTCAGAATCTACATTTCCCGCACGGCGCCCCTGCGCCGCTCCGATGCACTCTTTGTCCTTGTCGCTGGTAAGCGCAAAGGGTCGCAGGCTTCAAAGCCACCCTGGCTCGATGGATCAAAGAACCAATTCTTGAAGCCTACCGTTCTGCTGGGCTTCCGGTTCCTTCAGGGCTAAAGGCCCACTCAACCAGAGCCGTGGGTGCGTCCTGGGCATTACGACACCAGGCTACGGCTCAACAGGTGTGCCAGGCAGCCACCTGGTCGAGTCTGCACACTTTCACCAAACATTATCAGGTGCATACCTATGCTTCGGCGGACGCCAGCCTAGGTAGAAGAGTCCTGCAGGCGGCGGTTGCCTCCTCGTAGGGAAGGGCTGTTTTTGCAGCTCTAACATGAGGTATTTCTTTACCCACCCAGGGACTGCTTTTGGACGTCCCAATCGTCTGGGTCTCCCAATGGAGCGCCGAAGAAGAAGGGAATTTTGTTACTTACCGTAAATTCCTTTTCTTCTAGCTCCAATTGGGAGACCCAGCACCCGCCCTGTTTCCTTCGGGATTTTTGGTTTTTTCGGGTACACATGTTGTTCATGTTGAACGGTTTTCAGTTCTCCGATGTTCTTCGGATTGAATTTGTTTAAACCAGTTATTGGCTTTCCTCCTTCTTGCTTTGGCACTAAAACTGAGCATCCCGTGTTCCCACGGGGGGTGTATAGCCAGAAGGGGAGGGGCCTTACACTTTTTAGTGTAATGCTTTGTGTGGCCTCCGGAGGCAGTAGCTATACACCCCAATCGTCTGGGTCTCCCAATTGGAGCTAGAAGAAAAGGAATTTACGGTAAGTAACAAAATTCCCTTCATTCTGAAGATCGGTCGTGTTCACAAAAATATCCAGAAGATGTTACGACGGGAACAAATCGATACAGTATACACAAAAGCAAATGCCTAATCCTGAGCCCAGCGCTGGCTTCTGTGCTTCACCCCTTCACAAGTAGTGACGCACCTGTACGCCATGGTTCTGTATGTCCTTGTAATGTGGGCTCACGGGGCAAGTCCGCATTGTTACCCGCACACGTCTGCTGATGTGATCAGGTGAAGTGCGGGTGGATCGGAGATCCATTCACTCCTGTTAACCCCTTTGCTCACGCAGTCAAACTAGAGATATGCAGCACAATTTAAAGCGCTCCAGTGGGGATCGCGCTGTTCCCCGATGCGATCAGCAGCCCCGTGACGTGATCATGGGGCGCCAATGGGTTAGCATGGCAATGGTCAGATGATGACGACCCCTGTCGCTGCCATGACCTGTTTCCTGTGAATGGCGGCAGAGCGCCACCATATGCAGGAGCGCAGCATTTCAGAAGCATCACTCTGATCAGCAGACGTGTTCGGACACTCCAGGCAGAAAGTCTAGACTAGGGCCGGTAGAGAAAAATATGAAAGAACAGCAGAAACTGTAACATTATATCCCCCCAGCCTGTATCATATTGCAATCGGGCTTCAGCCGTAGCTATTGTCCTTGATTTGGGGGGGGGGGGTTGCATATATATTGTTCTCCTCTGCAGGGGGCTTGCCTAGTACACAATCTCTGGAGGCTGTGTCTAGGAACCCTTTTCTAGCTACAAGTAGAAAATGTTAAGGGGGTGGATCTAAGGAGGGGTGGGAGATTCAGCCCCATGTTTTAGTTTTTAGTTATGCTTTGTTGAGTGAAGGGTGAGGACCTGTGCTAAGGCCAGCTCCTTATCGCCCGTACATGGACGATTGGACTTTGAGGACTTTTGCATTCTCCTTGGTGCCCCCGGACCTATTTCCTTTGTGTGAACTCTAAAGAACCATTTTAATATTGCATGTTTTATGCTCCCTGCCTCGTTAAATCTTCTTGGATTGTTCCTTGGCCTGGCGTCCCTTACTGCTCTGTCGCATACCCCGTCACAAACTGGTGGCAGCGGCGGGATCAGAGCAGAAAGAATGGAGGACAACGGCCCATTAACATCTGGATTCAGAACCTCAGGATACAGGAACTGGACTGTGGTGAGCCTACAAACAATGGCCCGTGAATTAGGAGTCGGTTACAAAGGACTCTCTAAGGAGCAACTAATTGAGGCATTGGAAAACGCTTGCCTGCAAGATGGCACCGAGGAACAATTTCCACAGCAAGGGGAGGAAAGACGGGAGCTGGAGGTAAATACCCAAAAAAGTCAATGGGTTGTGTGGTACGAGGAGGAGATGGCACTGCTTGGGGATGAGGCCACCATAGAAGATAAGAGGGAGGCCATTCGCAGAGCTCAAGAGAGGGCACTGCTGGAGAGGAGGTTTGCTGTGGAAGCAGCTAGAGGCTCCAGACAGACTGTACCCACAGGACCCACTATGAGGGAATTCTCCAGAGTGTCCCGCAAGGACTTTAAGCCATTTAATGAAGCTGCAGGTGACATTGAGGGCTTCTTTCAGGACTTTGAGCATCAGTGCCGATTAATGGAAGTCCCAGAAAGAGAGCGAGTCAAACACCTGGTGGGCCTCTTGGAGGGTGGAGCTGCCGACGCCTATAGAGCTATGGACCCTCAGTGGAATTGTGAGTATGAGGAGATAAAACAGACCATTCTGGAACATTATGCCGTGACCCCAGATACTTATAGGACTAAGTTCCGTACATTAGCCTGTGATGGAGAAGTGTCTTTCAAGATGTTTGCCCACAGACTGAAACAAGTATGCCATCGCTGGCTGGAGGGAGAGGGAGCCTTAACTTGGGAGACCTTCCTCCAGGTCATCCTGAAAGAGCAGTTCTATGCCAGGTGCCCTGCGGAAATCCGAGAATGGGTGCGTGAGAGAAAGCCGTCAACTGTGGAACAGCAGTGACTATGGAAGGGGAATACATGGAATAGCAGAAACTGCTGTGTGAATACTGACATGAAAAATTCAATAGCTGTTTGTAAGAATGAAATGTGAAAAATGGAACCTGCATTACTGCCATGAATATATGAATAAAGAGAAATTTAGCTACTGAATTGATCAATGCAGAAGAGCCCCAACACTACGCCAAAGTATTTCTCTACGTTGGGGTCCCTAGCTTGTGTGTGTCCTCTCATGCAGTTAAAAAACTTACCGTGTATGGGACGCTGAGACCCAGGCTATATATGCGTATAATGTGGATTGGCAATAGGTGTGTATGGGGAGGGTTCACAAACGAAAAACTACTAACATTAAGGAATAACGTTTGGAACTCCATTCTATGTCTGAACTGGGTGCAAAAAACCTAAAAAACATCACTATGGGGAGATAAGGTATGCACACCAGTGACTATGGAAGGGGAATACATGGAATAGCAGAAACTGCTGTGTGAATACTGACATGAAAAATTCAATAGCTGTTTGTAAGAATGAAATGTGAAAAATGGAACCTGCATTACTGCCATGAATATATGAATAAAGAGAAATTTAGCTACTGAATTGATCAATGCAGAAGAGCCCCAACACTACGCCAAAGTATTTCTCTACGTTGGGGTCCCTAGCTTGTGTGTGTCCTCTCATGCAGTTAAAAAACTTACCGTGTATGGGACGCTGAGACCCAGGCTATATATGCGTATAATGTGGATTGGCAATAGGTGTGTATGGGGAGGGTTCACAAACGAAAAACTACTAACATTAAGGAATAACGTTTGGAACTCCATTCTATGTCTGAACTGGGTGCAAAAAACCTAAAAAACATCACTATGGGGAGATAAGGTATGCACACCAGTGACTATGGAAGGGGAATACATGGAATAGCAGAAACTGCTGTGTGAATACTGACATGAAAAATTCAATAGCTGTTTGTAAGAATGAAATGTGAAAAATGGAACCTGCATTACTGCCATGAATATATGAATAAAGAGAAATTTAGCTACTGAATTGATCAATGCAGAAGAGCCCCAACACTACGCCAAAGTATTTCTCTACGTTGGGGTCCCTAGCTTGTGTGTGTCCTCTCATGCAGTTAAAAAACTTACCGTGTATGGGACGCTGAGACCCAGGCTATATATGCGTATAATGTGGATTGGCAATAGGTGTGTATGGGGAGGGTTCACAAACGAAAAACTACTAACATTAAGGAATAACGTTTGGAACTCCATTCTATGTCTGAACTGGGTGCAAAAAACCTAAAAAACATCACTATGGGGAGATAAGGTATGCACACCAGTGACTATGGAAGGGGAATACATGGAATAGCAGAAACTGCTGTGTGAATACTGACATGAAAAATTCAATAGCTGTTTGTAAGAATGAAATGTGAAAAATGGAACCTGCATTACTGCCATGAATATATGAATAAAGAGAAATTTAGCTACTGAATTGATCAATGCAGAAGAGCCCCAACACTACGCCAAAGTATTTCTCTACGTTGGGGTCCCTAGCTTGTGTGTGTCCTCTCATGCAGTTAAAAAACTTACCGTGTATGGGACGCTGAGACCCAGGCTATATATGCGTATAATGTGGATTGGCAATAGGTGTGTATGGGGAGGGTTCACAAACGAAAAACTACTAACATTAAGGAATAACGTTTGGAACTCCATTCTATGTCTGAACTGGGTGCAAAAAACCTAAAAAACATCACTATGGGGAGATAAGGTATGCACACCAGTGACTATGGAAGGGGAATACATGGAATAGCAGAAACTGCTGTGTGAATACTGACATGAAAAATTCAATAGCTGTTTGTAAGAATGAAATGTGAAAAATGGAACCTGCATTACTGCCATGAATATATGAATAAAGAGAAATTTAGCTACTGAATTGATCAATGCAGAAGAGCCCCAACACTACGCCAAAGTATTTCTCTACGTTGGGGTCCCTAGCTTGTGTGTGTCCTCTCATGCAGTTAAAAAACTTACCGTGTATGGGACGCTGAGACCCAGGCTATATATGCGTATAATGTGGATTGGCAATAGGTGTGTATGGGGAGGGTTCACAAACGAAAAACTACTAACATTAAGGAATAACGTTTGGGACTCCATTCTATGTCTTGGGGCTCTTCTGCATTGATCAATTCAGTAGCTAAACTTCTCTTTATTCATATATTCATGGCAGTAATGCAGGTTCCATTTTTCACATTTCATTCTTACAAACAGCTATTGAATTTTTCATGTCAGTATTCACACAGCAGTTTCTGCTATTCCATGTATTCCCCTTCCATAGTCACTGGTGTGCATACCTTATCTCCCCATAGTGATGTTTTTTAGGTTTTTTGCACCCAGTTCAGACATAGAATGGAGTTCCAAACGTTATTCCTTAATGTCAACTGTGGAACAAGCTGCCGCTCTAGCTGATGAGGTGCTCACCATCAAGCCTCAATGGAAAAGGCTACTAGTCGGTGACAAAAAAAACTACCAGCTCCCCAAGATCAGTGGTCCCTTGTCCTTTGGCCTCCAATGTTCACCGTCCCAATAGACTACCAACACATGGCGGACCCCGTGTGAATGTGCCTCCTACTACTCCTGCCTCCTCTTTGGGAGTACGACGTGGAGAAAGACTCATAGAACGTAGATGTTATGGATGTGGGCAGCCTGGTCATCTGCAAGCTCACTGTCCAGGTGCTCAGAGGCAAAACAGTTACAGACCCCCTTTGCCTGTTCATTATCTACAGACACCCTCAACAGGAGAAGAGCTGGATTCATTCCCTGATGATTTGCCAAGTGACTCTGATATGTTGACTTCCCTACCAGGAGTCTATGGGGTGCGAGCCACAGCCGCCTGTTCTTCTGATCTTCAGCATAAACATCTACAGGAGGTTGTGCTGGATGGCCAAAAGGTTGTTGGCTTTCGTGACACTGGGGCTTTCCTCACCATCGCAGATCCCCGAGTAATTCAACCAGAAGCAATGCAAAAGGGACCAGGAATTGCCATTGAATTGGCTGAAGGTACACAAAGATACATTCCAAGAGCGAGTGTAACCCTGGATTATGGCTTTGGGGCAAAACAATGCACGATTGGTGTGATGAGCGGCCTTCCTGCAGACATTCTTCTAGGGAATGATGTGGGGAATCTTCAATGCCACTTTGTCGGCGCGATAACCAGAAGTCAAGCAAAGAGAGCAGCAGATGTGGACGTGTTCAACCCATCAATGGAAATGAGGCCATCTGAACCGCCGTCACAGCCGGTGAGTGATTCTTCTTGTGGGTCTCATATGAATGTTACTTGGGAAAAAGTTCAGTTTAGACAAGAGGTAGAGACTGACCCCACCCTGGCTAGCTTTAGAGCTCGGGCTCAAGTAGAGACTGACCCCACCCTGGCTAGCTTTAGAGCTCGGGCTGAAGTAGAGACTGACCCCACCCTGGCTAGCTTTAGAGCTCGGGCTGAAGTAGAGACTGACCCCACCCTGGCTAGCTTTAGAGCTCGGGCTGAAGTAGGGCAGTTAGGAGAAAATGGGGAAAAAATTATCAGAGAAAATGGACTCATATATCGAGTTACCAACGCTGACTCCTTAGATAAGCCCTGGACTTATAGCAAACAGCTGATTGTTCCTCAGAAATACAGAATTTCCCTATTACACCTTGCTCATGACATTCCTACTGCTGGCCATCAAGGGAAAACCCGCACCGAGAGACGATTGACTCAAATTTTCTATTGGCCTGGAATTTCTCAAGCAGTGGCGCATTTCTGCCGAACCTGCGACATATGTCAGCGTAGAGGGCGACCCGGAGATCACCCAAAGGCACCCTTGCAACCACTCCCTATAATAGAAGAACCCTTTCAAAGAGTAGCTGTCGATCTCATTGGACCACTGGCTAAACCAAGTAAATCTGGAAAGCAGTACATTCTCACCGTTGTGGACTATGCCACCCGATATCCAGAAGCCGTGGCCTTGTCAAGTGTTTCTGCAGCCAAGGTGGCCGAGGCCCTTGTTACCATTTTCACCCGAGTAGGATTCCCCAGTGAAATCTTATCGGACCAAGGCTGCCAGTTTATGTCAGAGTTGGTGCAGTGTCTGTGGCGCACCTGTGGAGTACGGGCAATTCGAACTACAGCATACCATCCTCAAACCAATGGATTTTGTGAACGGTTTAATCAAACACTGAAAAATATGCTAAGGGCCTTCACTGACAGGGATTCCGACTGGGAGAAGTACCTACCCCATCTCCTGTTCGCCTACCGGGAAGTTCCCCAGGAGTCCACTGGGTTTTCCCCCTTTGAACTACTCTATGGAAGAAAGGTTAGAGGACCCTTAACTCTGCTAAAGGAATATTGGGAGGGGCAAGTTGAAGATACAGGAACCCCTGTTGTTCCATATGTCCTCAAGCTTCGGGAAACCCTGGCTCAACTTGCTAGTTTGGCTCAGGATCATGTACGGATGGCTCAAACCAGACAGAAGACATGGTATGACCGCAAAGCACGCTATCGAGAATTTGTAGAGGGACAACAAGTCTTAATGATTGTTCCCCATCGGCAAAATAAACTCCAGACAACATGGGAGGGTCCCTTCCGGGTTCTCAGAAAACTAAACAACACAAATTACCTTCTTGCTCTAGATGATCAGGGACTAAGACAAAGGACTGTCCATGTGAATATGATTAAGGAGTACCATGACCGGACATTACCTATGATAGCAAGCTGTCGGCTGGCTTCAGAAGATGGTCAGGAGGATGAGGACCCATTACCTGATCTTGTTGAAGCAGCCAGAGCCCCATCCATTGTGGAACAGGTTCCTCTGAGAGATCACTTAGATTCCTTACAGAAAAAACAAATGCTGGGAGTGCTCCATCAGAGACGGGCTGCTTTCTCATCCCGACCAGGTCGAACCACAGTAACCCAACATCATGTGGACACTCAGGGCATCCGTCCCATACAACAGGCTCCCTACCGGGTACCAGAATCAGTTAGAAACACCATGCAGCATGAGC
Organism: Anomaloglossus baeobatrachus; assembly: GCF_048569485.1. Taxonomy (NCBI): domain Eukaryota; kingdom Metazoa; phylum Chordata; class Amphibia; order Anura; family Aromobatidae; genus Anomaloglossus; species Anomaloglossus baeobatrachus. The sequence goes on along the minus strand of NC_134356.1, from coordinate 1,530,108 downwards.
TGGAGGAGATGTTACAGCTTGGGGTGATTCAGGCCTCCCATAGTCCTTGGGCCTCTCCTGTTGTTTTAGTACCCAAGAAAGATGGGAGTACTCGATTTTGTGTGGACTACAGACGACTAAATGACCATACCATCAGTGATGCTTACCCAATGCCCCCGCATTGATGAACTTCTAGACTGGCTAGCTGGGGCACGATACGTCACCACCTTGGATCTCAGTAAGGAATACTGGCAAATTCCCCTGACGGAGGAAGGTAGAGAAAGGTCGGCTTTTATAATCCCATTTGGTCTGTATGAATTTCTAAACATGCCTTTCGGAATGAAAAACGCCCCTGCTACCTTTCAGAGAATGGTGGACCAGATCCTCCGGGGATATGTCGACTTCGCTTGTGCCTACCTGGATGATATCGCCATCTTCAGCCACACATGGGAGGAACATCTGAATCAAGTAGCTGTTGTTCTTGACCGGATTCTCACCGCAGGCCTAACTATTCGACCTGATAAATGCCAATTGGGGATGGGTGAAGTCCAATACCTAGGGCATCGAGTAGGAGGGGGGAAGTTACGTCCTGAACCTGCCAAAATCCAGGCTATTAGAGACTGGCCTGTACCCCAAACCAAGAAACAAGTTATGGCTTTTTTGGGCACTGCCAGTTATTACCGAAAATTTGTTTCTCATTTCAGCACTGTGGCCAAGTCTCTTACCGACCTGACCAAGAAAACGATGCCCCGGCTGGTGATCTGGACTCCAGCCTGTGATGAGGCTTTTAACCGGCTGAAGGATGCTCTGGTCTGCGATCCTGTCCTGGATGCTCCAGACTACAAGAGGAGATTCATTGTGCAGACGGACGCCTCTTCTTATGGACTGGGAGCTGTCCTCAGCCAGGTGAATGCAGGACGAACACCCCATCGCCTATCTCAGCAGGAAACTGCTGGACCGAGAAGTGGCCTATGCAACTGTTGAGAAGGAATGTCTGGCTGTAGTGTGGGCCCTTAGGAAACTACGGCCGTATCTGTATGGACGAGAATTCACTGTGGTTACTGATCACAATCCCCTCACCTGGCTGAACAGAGTCTCTGGGGACAATGGACGCTTATTACGATGGAGCCTGGCTCTGCAGCCCTATAACTTTACCATACAATATAGAAGGGGCAGCCAGCACCAAAATGCAGATGGATTGTCCACGCAAGAGGAGCCTTGAGTCAGGTCCACCATGTTTGTGTACTTGACAAGCGACCTGTTGAGGTCACTAGTCCGTACACCAATTGAGGGGGGAAGGGGTTGTAACATTATATCCCCCCAGCCTGTATCATATTGCAATCAGGCTTCAGCCTTAAGGCCCCGTCACACTAAGCAACATCGCTAGCAACATCGCTGCTAACGAACAACTTTTGTGATGTTGCTAGCGATGTTGCTGTGTGTGACATCCAGCAACAACCTGGCCCCTGCTGTGAGGTCGTTGGTTGTTGCTGAATGTCCTGGGCCATTTTTTAGTTGTTGCTGTCCCGCTGTGGAGCGCACATCGCTGTGTGTGATAGCGAGACAGCAACAACTAAATGTGCAGGGAGCAGGAGCCGGCTTCTGCGAACGCTGGTAACCACAGTAAACATCGGGTAACCAAGAAGCCCTGTCCTTGGTTACCCGATATTTACCTTTGTTACCAGCCTCCGCCGCTCTCACTGTCAGTGCCGGCTCCTGCTCTGTGCACATGTAGCTGCAGCACACATCAGGTAATTAACCCGATGTGTGCTGTAACTAGGAGAGTAAGGAGCCAGCGCTAAGCATTGTGCGCTGCTCCCTGCTCTGTGCACATTTAGCTGCAGCACACATCGGGTTAATTAACCCGATGTGTGCTGTAACTAGGAGAGCAAGGAGCCAGCGCTAAGCGGTGTGCGCTGCTCCCTGCTCTGTGCACATGTAGCTGCAGTACACATCGGGTAATTAACCCGATGTGTGCTGTAACTAGGAGAGCAGGGAGCCAGCGCTCAGTGTGCGCTGCTCCCTGCTCTCTGCACGTGTAGCTCCGTGCGCTGGTAACCAAGGTAAATATCGGGTTGGTTACCCGATATTTACCTTAGTTACCAAGCGCAGCATCTTCCACGCGGCGCTGGGGGCTGGTCACTGGTTGCTGGTGAGCTCACCAGCAACTCGTGTTGCGACGCTCCAGCGATCCCTGCCAGGTCAGGTTGCTGGTGGGATCGCTGGAGCGTCGCAGTGTGACATCTCACCAGCAACCTCCTAGCAACTTACCAGCGATCCCAACAACGATAGGGATCGCTGGTAAGTTGCTTAGTGTGACTGGACCTTTAGCTATTGTCCTTGATTTGGGGGGGGGGGGGGGTTGCATATATATTGTTCTCCTCTGCAGGGGGCTTGCCTAGTACACAATCTCTGGAGGCTGTGTCTAGGAACCCTTTTCTAGCTACAAGTAGAAAATGTTAAGGGGGTGGATCTAAGGAGGGGTGGGAGATTCAGCCCCATGTTTTAGTTTTTAGTTATGCTTTGTTGAGTGAAGCGTGAGGACCTGTGCTAAGGCCAGCTCCTTATCGCCCGTACATGGACGATTGGACTTTGAGGACTTTTGCATTCTCCTTGGCGTCGGATTGCCGGGTGGTGCCCCCGGACCTATTTCCTTTGTGTGAACTCTAAAGAACCATTTTAATATTGCATGTTTTATGCTCCCTGCCTCATTAAATCTTCTTGGATTGTTCCTTGGCCTGGCGTCCCTTACTGCTCTGTCGCATACCCCGTCACAGAAACCTACAGCTCAGATCCCCCAAATAAAACCGAAATAATATGTGCAGATATTTGGGGTCTCCATGTTCAGAGGCGCCCCCAATCTATCAAAATACGACATCCATTCATCTGGTTCCCGGCGTGAGGAGAAAGAAATTCCAAACGCCAAAATTATGGTTTTTGGTCGCCGCAAAGTTGCATTAAACTGTAATAACTGCCGAATAAACCATTGCATTAAAGTGTAATAACTGCCGAATAAACCATTGCATTAAAGTGTAATAACTGCCGAATAAACCATTGCATTAAAATATAATAACTGCCGAATAAACCATTGCATTAAAGTGTAATAACTGCCGAATAAACCATTGCATTAAAATATAATAACTGCCGAATAAACCATTGCATTAAAATATAATAACTGCCGAATAAACCATTGCATCCACCCAAAAAGGTCAAAATAAAAACATCAGCTCAAGACTCCACAAATAATCTGTCACTGACCCCCGATCCCGAAACATGAGACCGCCGCGGAGCTCAGAAAATGGCGACAAAAACGCAATTCTTTTTTTTACCCCTTAGATAAAAGTAAAAGTATACATGTTCTACGATCTCGTACCTACGCGGGGCATCACACGGACACATCAGTTTTACCATACAGTGAACATGGTGAATAAAAGACTCCAAAAAGTATTGTGCAACTTTTTTCATTTTCAATGTACTTGAATTGTTTTCCCGTTTCCCAATATTGGACAGAATAAATCGTGTCATTCACAAGTACAACTCGTCCTGATACAAAACAAGCCGTCCTGGGGCGATACTGATGGAAAAATAAAAAAAACTATGGCTTTTGGGAAAAGAGGAGGTAAAATCTGAAACTGACCGGGGGTGAAGGGGTTAAAGAAGGGCCGTTCTCCTCTTGCAAAGTATGGATCGGTCCTACGGCGCAGTGCACCTTCCAGCATTGAACAGTCCTCAGATGTTACACCCACCTCCCCTCATGCGCTGGGGCTCCAGAGAAATGAGACCCCAACTTCCAAGATATCTTCGCCCCTTTAGGTCCCAGGTGGAGGAGGAGGTGCTCGTGTTTCTTACCGCCATTTTATCTTTCCATAGATATGAGATCCGGCTGGCTTCATCACTCGCCTGATATTAATGTGGCGCTCCTGTCTCTGGTGTCCATCTTGTACTGTAACTTGTGGCGTCCTATTGATCCAATAACAATGAATGGGCCAGTGCCGGGGGGAGGGCGGGGGACCGGGGGGGGGGGGAAGGAAGGGACCGGGGGAAGGAACCGGGTGGGGGGGGGGCCGGGAGGAAGGTGCTGGGGGGGTCACAGTGTTCCTATTGGCTCATCAGCTGGAGACAACACTTCCTTTTGTGTGTTACACTATTTAAAGTGCCAGCATGGTAAGAAAGCAGATGTCATGTGTAGTGCCCCTCACACGGCTGTGCACCTCACACGGCTGTGCACCTCACACGGCTGTGCACCTCACACGGCTGTGCACCTCACACGGCTGTGCCCCTCACACGGCTGAGCTCCACACACGGCTGTGCCCCTCACACGGCTGTGCACCTCACACGGCTGTGCACCTCACACGGCTGTGCACCTCACACGGCTGTGCCCCTCACACGGCTGTGCCCCTCACACGGCTGTGCCCCTCACACGGCTGTGCCCCTCACACGGCTGTGCCCCTCACACGGCTGAGCTCCACACACGGCTGTGCCCCTCACACGGCTGTGCCCCTCACACGGCTGTGCACCTCACAAGGCTGAGCATCACACACGGCTGTGCCCCTCACACGGCTGTGCCCCTCACACGGCTGAGCACCTCACACGGCTGAGCATCACACACGGCTGAGCACCTCACACGGCTGTGCCCCTCACACGGCTGAGCTCCTCACACGGCTGTGCCCCTCACACGGCTGAGCACCTCACACGGCTGTGCCCCTCACACGGCTGTGCCCCTCACACGGCTGTGCCCCTCACACGGCTGAGCACCACACACGGCTGTGCCCCTCACACGGCTGAGCTCCACACACGGCTGTGCCCCTCACACGGCTGAGCTCCACACACGGCTGTGCCCCTCACACGGCTGTGCCCCTCACACGGCTGTGCCCCTCACACGGCTGAGCACCTCACACGGCTGAGCACCACACACGGCTGTGCCCCTCACACGGCTGTGCCCCTCACACGGCTGAGCTCCTCACACGGCTGAGCACCTCACACGGCTGTGCCCCTCACACGGCTGAGCACCTCACACGGCTGAGCACCACACACGGCTGAGCACCTCACACGGCTGTGCACCTCACACGGCTGTGCACCACACACGGCTGTGCCCCACACACGGCTGAGCCCCACACACGGCTGTGCACCTCACACGGCTGAGCACCACACACGGCTGAGCTCCACACACGACTGTGCACCACACACGGCTGAGCACCTCACACGGCTGTGCACCTCACACGGCTGTGCCCCTCACACGGCTGAGCACCTCACACGGCTGTGCACCTCACACGACTGTGCACCTCACACGGCTGTGCCCCTCACACGGCTGAGCACCTCACACGGCTGTGCACCTCACACGGCTGAGCACCACACACGGCTGAGCACCTCACACGGCTGTGCACCTCACACGGCTGAGCACCTCACACGGCTGTGCACCTCACACGGCTGTGCCCCTCACACGGCTGTGCCCCTCACACGGCTGAGCACCTCACACGGCTGAGCACCACACACGGCTGAGCACCTCACACGGCTGTGCCCCTCACACGGCTGAGCACCTCACACGGCTGTGCACCTCACACGGCTGTGCACCTCACACGGCTGAGCACCTCACACGACTGTGCACCTCACACGGCTGAGCACTTCACACGGCTGAGCTCCACACACGGCTGTGCACCTCACACGGCTGAGCACCACACACGGCTGAGCTCCACACACGGCTGAGCTCCACACACGGCTGAGCATCACACACGGCTGTGCACCACACACGGCTGTGCACCACACACGGCTGAGCTCCACACACGGCTGAGCACCTCACACGGCTGAGCACCTCACATGGCTGAGCTCCACACACGGCTGTGCACCTCACACGGCTGAGCACCTCACACGGCTGAGCTCCACACACGGCTGTGCACCTCACACGACTGAGCTCCACACACGGCTGTGCACCTCACACGGCTGAGCACCTGACACGGCTGAGCACCTGACACGGCTGAGCTCCACACACGGCTGAGCACCTCACACGGCTGAGCACCTCACACGGCTGAGCTCCACACACGGCTGAGCACCTCACACGGCTGAGCTCCACACACGGCTGAGCACCACACACGGCTGAGCTCCACACACGGCTGAGCACCTCACACAGCTGTGCACCTCACACGGCTGAGCTCCACACACGGCTGAGCTCCACACACGGCTGTGCACCTCACACGGCTGAGCTCTACACACGGCTGTGCCCCTCACACGGCTGTGCCCCTCACACGGCTGAGCACCACACACGGCTGTGCACCTCACACGGCTGAGCACCTCACACGGCTGAGCACCTCACACTGCTGTGCACCTCACACGGCTGAGCACCTCACACGGCTGAGCACCTCACACGGCTGTGCACCTCACACGACTGTGCACCTCACACGGCTGTGCACCTCACACGGCTGTGCACCTCACACGGCTGAGCCCCACACACGGCTGTGCCCCTCACACGGCTGTGCCCCTCACACGGCTGTGCCCCTCACACGGCTGAGCACCTCACACGGCTGAGCACCTCACACGGCTGTGCACCACACACGACTGTGCACCTCACACGGCTGTGCACCTCACACGGCTGAGCACCTCACACGGCTGTGCACCACACACGGCTGTGCACCTCACACGACTGTGCACCACACACGGCTGTGCACCTCACACGGCTGAGCACCTCACACGACTGAGCACCTCACACGGCTGAGCACCTCACACGGCTGTGCACCACACACGGCTGTGCACCTCACACGGCTGTGCACCACACACGGCTGTGCCCCTCACACGGCTGTGCCCCTCACACGACTGTGCACCTCACACGGCTGTGCCCCTCACACGGCTGTGCACCACACACGGCTGTGCACCTCACACGGCTGAGCACCTCACACGGCTGAGCACCTCACACGGCTGTGCCCCTCACACGGCTGTGCCCCTCACACGGCTGTGCCCCTCACACGGCTGAGCACCTCACACGGCTGTGCCCCTCACACGGCTGAGCACCTCACACGGCTGAGCACCTCACACGGCTGTGCACCACACACGGCTGTGCACCACACACGGCTGTGCACCTCACACGGCTGTGCACCTCACACGGCTGAGCACCTCACACGACTGTGCACCTCACACGGCTGAGCACTTCACACGGCTGAGCTCCACACACGGCTGTGCACCACACACGGCTGAGCACCTCACACGGCTGAGCTCCACACACGGCTGAGCTCCACACACGGCTGAGCATCACACACGGCTGTGCACCACACACGGCTGTGCACCACACACGGCTGAGCTCCACACACGGCTGAGCACCTCACACGGCTGAGCACCTCACACGGCTGAGCTCCACACACGGCTGTGCCCCTCACACGGCTATGCACCTCACACGGCTGAGCACCTCACACGGCTGTGCCCCTCACACGGCTATGCACCTCACACGGCTGAGCACCTCACACGACTGTGCACCTCACACGGCTGTGCCCCTCACACGGCTGTGCACCACACACGGCTGTGCACCTCACACGGCTGAGCACCTCACACGGCTGAGCACCTCACACGGCTGTGCCCCTCACACGGCTGTGCCCCTCACACGGCTGTGCCCCTCACACGGCTGAGCACCTCACACGGCTGTGCCCCTCACACGGCTGAGCACCTCACACGGCTGAGCACCTCACACGGCTGTGCACCACACACGGCTGTGCACCACACACGGCTGTGCACCTCACACGGCTGTGCACCTCACACGGCTGAGCACCTCACACGACTGTGCACCTCACACGGCTGAGCACTTCACACGGCTGAGCTCCACACACGGCTGTGCACCACACACGGCTGAGCACCTCACACGGCTGAGCTCCACACACGGCTGAGCTCCACACACGGCTGAGCATCACACACGGCTGTGCACCACACACGGCTGTGCACCACACACGGCTGAGCTCCACACACGGCTGAGCACCTCACACGGCTGAGCACCTCACACGGCTGAGCTCCACACACGGCTGTGCCCCTCACACGGCTATGCACCTCACACGGCTGAGCACCTCACACGGCTGAGCACCTCACACGGCTGAGCTCCACACACGGCTGTGCACCTCACACGGCTGAGCACCTCACACGGCTGAGCACCTCACACGGCTGAGCACCTCACACGGCTGAGCTCCACACACGGCTGAGCACCTCACACGGCTGAGCACCTCACACGGCTGAGCTCCACACACGGCTGAGCACCACACACGGCTGAGCACCACACACGGCTGAGCACCACACACGGCTGAGCTCCACACACGGCTGAGCACCTCACACGGCTGTGCTCCACACACGGCTGAGCACCACACACGGCTGAGCTCCACACACGGCTGAGCACCTCACACGGCTGTGCACCTCACACGACTGAGCTCCACACACGGCTGAGCACCTCACACGGCTGAGCTCCACACACGGCTGAGCACCTCACACGGCTGTGCACCTCACACGGCTGAGCTCCACACACGGCTGAGCTCCACACACGGCTGTGCACCTCACACGGCTGAGCTCTACACACGGCTGTGCCCCTCACACGGCTGAGCACCACACACGGCTGTGCACCTCACACGGCTGAGTACCTCACACGGCTGTGCACCTCACACGGCTGTGCACCTCACACGGCTGAGCACCTCACACGACTGTGCACCTCACACGGCTGAGCACTTCACACGGCTGAGCTCCACACACGGCTGTGCACCACACACGGCTGAGCACTTCACACGGCTGAGCTCCACACACGGCTGTGCACCACACACGGCTGAGCACTTCACACGGCTGAGCTCCACACACGGCTGAGCTCCACACACGGCTGAGCATCACACACGGCTGTGCACCACACACGGCTGTGCACCACACACGGCTGAGCACCTCACACGACTGAGCTCCACACACGGCTGAGCACCTCACACGGCTGAGCACCTCACACGGCTGAGCTCCACACACGGCTGAGCACCTCACACGGCTGAGCACCTCACACGGCTGAGCTCCACACACGGCTGTGCCCCTCACACGGCTATGCACCTCACACGGCTGAGCACCTCACACGGCTGAGCACCTCACACGGCTGAGCACCTCACACGGCTGAGCTCCACACACGGCTGTGCACCTCACACGGCTGAGCTCCACACACGGCTGTGCACCTCACACGGCTGAGCACCTCACACGGCTGAGCACCTCACACGGCTGAGCTCCACACACGGCTGAGCACCTCACACGGCTGAGCACCTCACACGGCTGAGCTCCACACACGGCTGAGCACCACACACGGCTGAGCACCACACACGGCTGAGCTCCACACACGGCTGAGCACCTCACACGGCTGTGCACCTCACACGGCTGAGCTCCACACACGGCTGTGCACCTCACACGGCTGAGCATCACACACGGCTGTGCACCTCACACGGCTGTGCACCACACACGGCTGAGCTCCACACACGGCTGAGCACCACACACGGCTGAGCTCCACACACGGCTGAGCACCTCACACGGCTGTGCACCTCACACGACTGAGCTCCACACACGGCTGAGCACCTCACACGGCTGAGCTCCACACACGGCTGAGCTCCACACACGGCTGTGCACCTCACACGGCTGAGCTCCACACACGGCTGAGCACCTCACACGGCTGTGCACCTCACACGGCTGAGCACCTCACACGGCTGTGCACCACACACGGCTGAGCTCCACACACGGCTGAGCACCACACACGGCTGAGCTCCACACACGGCTGAGCACCTCACACGGCTGTGCACCTCACACGACTGAGCTCCACACACGGCTGAGCACCTCACACGGCTGAGCTCCACACACGGCTGAGCACCTCACACGGCTGTGCACCTCACACGGCTGAGCTCCACACACGGCTGAGCTCCACACACGGCTGTGCACCTCACACGGCTGAGCTCTACACACGGCTGTGCCCCTCACACGGCTGTGCCCCTCACACGGCTGAGCACCACACACGGCTGTGCACCTCACACGGCTGAGCACCTCACACGGCTGAGCACCTCACACGGCTGTGCACCTCACACGGCTGTGCACCTCACATGGCTGAGCCCCACACACGGCTGTGCCCCTCACACGGCTGTGCCCCTCACACGGCTGTGCACCTCACACGGCTGAGCACCTCACACGGATGAGCACCTCACACGGCTGTGCACCACACACGACTGTGCACCTCACACGGCTGTGCACCTCACACGGCTGAGCACCTCACACGGCTGTGCACCACACACGACTGTGCACCTCACACGGCTGTGCACCACACACGGCTGTGCACCTCACACGACTGTGCACCTCACACGGCTGTGCACCTCACACGGCTGAGCACCTCACACGACTGTGCACCTCACACGGCTGAGCACTTCACACGGCTGAGCTCCACACACGGCTGTGCACCACACACGGCTGAGCACTTCACACGGCTGAGCTCCACACACGGCTGAGCTCCACACACGGCTGAGCATCACACACGGCTGTGCACCACACACGGCTGTGCACCACACACGGCTGAGCTCCACACACGGCTGAGCACCTCACACGGCTGAGCACCTCACACGGCTGAGCTCCACACACGGCTGTGCCCCTCACACGGCTGAGCACCTCACACGGCTGAGCACCTCACACGGCTGAGCACCTCACACGGCTGAGCTCCACACACGGCTGTGCACCTCACACGGCTGAGCTCCACACACGGCTGTGCACCTCACACGGCTGAGCACCTCACACGGCTGAGCACCTCACACGGCTGAGCACCTCACACGGCTGAGCTTCACACACGGCTGAGCACCTCACACGGCTGAGCAGCTCACACGGCTGAGCTCCACACACGGCTGAGCTCCACACACGGCTGAGCTCCACACACGGCTGAGCACCACACACGGCTGAGCTCCACACACGGCTGAGCACCTCAGACGGCTGTGCACCTCACACGACTGAGCTCCACACACGGCTGAGCACCTCACACGGCTGAGCTCCACACACGGCTGAGCACCTCACACGGCTGAGCACCTCACACGGCTGAGCTCCACACACGGCTGAGCACCTCACACGGCTGAGCACCTCACACGGCTGTGCCCCTCACACGGCTGTGCCCCTCACACGGCTGTGCACCTCACACGGCTGAGCACCTCACACTGCTGTGCACCTCACACGGCTGAGCACCTCACACGACTCTGCACCTCACACGGCTGTGCACCTCACACGGCTGTGCACCTCACACGGCTGAGCCCCACACACGGCTGTGCCCCTCACACGGCTGTGCACCTCACACGGCTGTGCACCTCACACGGCTGAGCCCCACACACGGCTGTGCCCCTCACACGGCTGTGCACCTCACACGGCTGAGCACCTCACACGGCTGAGCACCTCACACGGCTGTGCACCACACACGACTGTGCTCACACGGCTGTGCACCTCACACGGCTGTGCACCTCACACGGCTGAGCACCTCACACGGCTGTGCACCACACACGACTGTGCACCACACACGGCTGTGCACCTCACACGGCTGAGCACCTCACACGACTGAGCACCTCACACGGCTGTGCACCACACACGGCTGTACACCTCACACGGCTGTGCACCACACACGGCTGAGCTCCACACACGGCTGAGCTCCACACACGGCTGTGCCCCTCACACGACTGAGCACCTCACACGGCTGAGCTCCACACACGGCTGTGCACCTCACACGGCTGAGCTCAACACACGGCTGTGCCCCTCACACGGCTGTGCCCCTCACACGGCTGAGCACCTCACACGGCTGAGCACCTCACACGGCTGTGCACCTCACACGGCTGTGCACCTCACACCGCTGAGCACCTCACACGGCTGTGCACCACACACGACTGTGCTCCTCACACGGCTGTGCACCTCACACGGCTTTGCCCCTCACACGGCTGTGCACCTCACACGGCTGTGCCCCTCACTCGACTGAGCACCACACACGGCTGTGCCCCTAACACGACTGTGCACCTCACACGACTGTGCACCTCACACGGCTGTGCACCTCACACGGCTGTGCACCTCACACGGCTGTGCACCTCACACGACTGTGCACCTCACACGGCTGAGCACCTCACACGGCTGAGCACCTCACACGGCTGAGCACCACACACGGCTGAGCACCTCACACGGCTGAGCACCTCACACGACTGTGTCCCTCACACGGCTGAGCACCTCACACGGCTGTGCACCACACACGGCTGTGTCCCTCACACGGCTGTGCCCCTCACACGGCTGAGCTCCACACACGGCTGAGCACCTCACACGGCTGTGCCCCTCACACGGCTGTGCACCTCACACGACTGTGCCCCTCACACGGCTGAGCTCCTCACACGACTGTGCACCTCACACGACTGTGCACCTCACACGGCTGAGCACCACACACGGCTGTGCCCCTCACACGACTGTGCACCTCACACGGCTGAGCACCACACACGGCTGTGCACCTCACACGACTGTGCACCTCACACGACTGTGCACCTCACACGGCTGTGCACCTCACACGGCTGTTCCCCTCACACGGCTGTGCACCTCACACGGCTGTGCACCTCACACGACTGTGCCCCTCACACGGCTGTGCACCTCACACGACTGTGCACCTCACACGACTGTGCACCTCACACGGCTGAGCACCTCACACGGCTGTGCACCTCACACGACTGTGCACCTCACACGACTGTGCACCTCACACGGCTGAGCACCTCGCACGGCTGTGCCCCTCACACGGCTGTGCACCTCACACGACTGTGCCCCTCACACGGCTGAGCTCCACACACGACTGCACCTCACACGACTGTGCACCTCACACGACTGTGCACCTCACACGGCTGTGCACCACACGGCTGAGCATCTCACACGACTGTGCACCTCACACGACTGTGCACCTCACACGGCTGAGCACCTCGCACGGCTGTGCCCCTCACACGGCTGTGCACCTCACACGACTGTGCCCCTCACACGGCTGAGCTCCACACACGACTGCACCTCACACGACTGTGCACCTCACACGACTGTGCACCTCACACGGCTGTGCACCACACGGCTGAGCATCTCACACGACTGTGCCCCTCACACGGCTGTGCACCTCACACGGCTGTGCACCTCACACGGCTGTGCCCCTCACACGGCTGAGCACCTCACACGGCTGTGCCCCTCACACGGCTGTGCACCTCACACGACTGTGCCCCTCACACGGCTGAGCTCCACACACGGCTGTGCACCTCACACGACTGAGCACCTCACACGGCTGTGCCCCTCACACGGCTGTGCACCTCACACGGCTGAGCACCTCACACGGCTGTGCCCCTCACACGGCTGTGCCCCTCACACGACTGTGCCCCTCACACGGCTGAGCTCCACACACGGCTGTGCACCTCACACGACTGAGCACCTCACACGGCTGTGCACCACACACGGCTGTGCACCTCACACGGCTGTGCCCCTCACACGGCTGTGCACCTCACACGGCTGAGCACCTCACACGGCTGTGCACCTCACACGGCTGTGCCCCTCACACGGCTGTGCCCCTCACACGGCTGTGCCCCTCACACGACTGTGCACCACACACGGCTGAGCACCTCACACGGCTGTGCACCACACACGGCTGAGCTCCACACACGTCTGTGCCCCTCACACGGCTGAGCACCACACACGGCTGAGCACCTCACACGACTGAGCACCTCACACGACTGAGCTCCACACACGGCTGTGCACCTCACACGGCTGAGCACCTCACACGGCTGAGCTCCTCACACGGCTGAGCACCACACACGGCTGTGCACCACACACGGCTGTGCACCTCACACGGCTGTGCACCTCACACGGCTGAGCACTTCACACGGCTGAGCTCCACACACGGCTGAGCACCTCACACGGCTGAGCTCCACACACGGCTGTGCACCACACACGGCTGTGCCCCTCACACGGCTGAGCTCCACACACGGCTGTGCACCACACACGGCTGTGCCCCTCACACGGCTGAGCACCTCACACGGCTGTGCCCCTCACACGGCTGTGCCCCTCACACGACTGTGCCCCTCACACGGCTGAGCTCCACACACGGCTGTGCACCTCACACGACTGAGCACCTCACACGGCTGTGCACCACACACGGCTGTGCACCTCACACGGCTGTGCCCCTCACACGGCTGTGCACCTCACACGGCTGAGCACCTCACACGGCTGTGCCCCTCACACGGCTGTGCCCCTCACACGGCTGTGCCCCTCACACGACTGTGCACCACACACGGCTGAGCACCTCACACGGCTGTGCACCACACACGGCTGAGCTCCACACACGTCTGTGCCCCTCACACGGCTGAGCACCACACACGGCTGAGCACCTCACACGACTGAGCACCTCACACGACTGAGCTCCACACACGGCTGTGCACCTCACACGGCTGAGCACCTCACACGGCTGAGCTCCTCACACGGCTGAGCACCACACACGGCTGTGCACCACACACGGCTGTGCACCTCACACGGCTGTGCACCTCACACGGCTGAGCACTTCACACGGCTGAGCTCCACACACGGCTGAGCACCTCACACGGCTGAGCTCCACACACGGCTGTGCACCACACACGGCTGTGCCCCTCACACGGCTGAGCTCCACACACGGCTGAGCTCCACACACGGCTGAGCTCCTCACACGGCTGAGCACCTCACACGGCTGAGCACCTCACACGGCTGTGCCCCTCACACGGCTGTGCCCCTCACACGGCTGTGCACCTCACACGGCTGTGCACCACACACGGCTGTGCCCCTCACACGGCTGAGCTCCACACACGGCTGAGCCCCACACACGGCTGAGATCCACACACGGCTGTGCACCTCACACGGCTGAGCACCTCACACGGCTGTGCCCCTCACACGGCTGAGCTCCACACACGGCTGTGCACCTCACACGACTGAGCACCTCACACGGCTGTGCACCACACACGGCTGTGCACCTCACACGGCTGTGCCCCTCACACGGCTGTGCACCTCACACGGCTGAGCACCTCACATGGCTGTGCACCTCACACGGCTGTGCCCCTCACACGGCTGTGCCCCTCACACGGCTGTGCCCCTCACACGACTGTGCACCACACACGGCTGAGCACCTCACACGGCTGTGCACCACACACGGCTGAGCTCCACACACGTCTGTGCCCCTCACACGGCTGAGCACCACACACGGCTGAGCACCTCACACGACTGAGCACCTCACACGACTGAGCTCCACACACGGCTGTGCACCTCACACGGCTGAGCACCTCACACGGCTGAGCTCCTCACACGGCTGAGCACCACACACGGCTGTGCACCACACACGGCTGTGCACCACACACGGCTGTGCACCTCACACGGCTGAGCACTTCACACGGCTGAGCTCCACACACGGCTGAGCACCTCACACGGCTGAGCTCCACACACGGCTGTGCACCACACACGGCTGTGCCCCTCACACGGCTGAGCTCCACACACGGCTGTGCACCACACACGGCTGTGCCCCTCACACGGCTGAGCACCTCACACGGCTGTGCCCCTCACACGGCTGTGCCCCTCACACGACTGTGCCCCTCACACGGCTGAGCTCCACACACGGCTGTGCACCTCACACGACTGAGCACCTCACACGGCTGTGCACCACACACGGCTGTGCACCTCACACGGCTGTGCCCCTCACACGGCTGTGCACCTCACACGGCTGAGCACCTCACACGGCTGTGCCCCTCACACGGCTGTGCCCCTCACACGGCTGTGCCCCTCACACGACTGTGCACCACACACGGCTGAGCACCTCACACGGCTGTGCACCACACACGGCTGAGCTCCACACACGTCTGTGCCCCTCACACGGCTGAGCACCACACACGGCTGAGCACCTCACACGACTGAGCACCTCACACGACTGAGCTCCACACACGGCTGTGCACCTCACACGGCTGAGCACCTCACACGGCTGAGCTCCTCACACGGCTGAGCACCACACACGGCTGTGCACCACACACGGCTGTGCACCTCACACGGCTGTGCACCTCACACGGCTGAGCACTTCACACGGCTGAGCTCCACACACGGCTGAGCACCTCACACGGCTGAGCTCCACACACGGCTGTGCACCACACACGGCTGTGCCCCTCACACGGCTGAGCTCCACACACGGCTGAGCTCCACACACGGCTGAGCTCCTCACACGGCTGAGCACCTCACACGGCTGAGCACCTCACACGGCTGTGCCCCTCACACGGCTGTGCCCCTCACACGGCTGTGCACCTCACACGGCTGTGCACCACACACGGCTGTGCCCCTCACACGGCTGAGCTCCACACACGGCTGAGCTCCACACACGGCTGAGCACCTCACACGGCTGAGCCCCTCACACGGCTGTGCCCCTCACACGGCTGAGCACCTCACACGGCTGTGCACCACACACGGCTGTGCCCCTCACACGGCTGAGCTCCACACACGGCTGAGATCCACACACGGCTGTGCACCTCACACGGCTGAGCACCTCACACGGCTGTGCCCCTCACACGGCTGAGCACCTCACACGGCTGAGCACCTCACACGGCTGAGCACCTCACACGGCTGTGCCCCTCACACGGCTGTGCCCCTCACACGGCTGTGCCCCTCACACGGCTGAGCTCCACACACGGCTGAGCACCACACACGGCTGAGCACCTCACACGGCTGAGCACCTCACACGGCTGAGCTCCTCACACGGCTGAGCTCCTTACACGGCTGAGCACCACACACGGCTGAGCTGCTCACACGGCTGAGCACCTCACACGGCTGAGCACCACACACGGCTGTGCACCACACACGGCTGAGCACCACACACGGCTGAGCACCACACACGGCTGAGCACCACACACGGCTGAGCACCTCACACGGCTGAGCATCTCACACGGCTGAGCACCTCACACGGCTGAGCACCACACACGGCTGAGCACCTCACACGGCTGTGCACCTCACACGGCTGTGCACCACACACGGCTGAGCAACTCACACGGCTGAGCACCTCACACGGCTGAGCACCTCACACGGCTGAGCTCCACACACGGCTGAGCACCTCACACGGCTGAGCACCTCACACGGCTGAGCTCCACACACGGCTGTGTCCCTCACACGGCTGAGCACCTCACACGGCTGAGCACCTCACACGGCTGAGCACCACACACGGCTGAGCACCTCACACGGCTGTGCACCTCACACGGCTGTGCACCTCACACGGCTGTGCACCACACACGGCTGAGCACCTTACACGGCTGAGCACCTCACACGGCTGAGCTCCACACACGGCTGAGCTCCACACACGGCTGAGCACCTCACACGGCTGAGCACCTCACACGGCTGAGCTCCACACACGACTGTTCTGATTTCCAGATCTCCAAACCTGTTTTAATATTTGGAGTTCAGAAGGCATAGAAGAGCGCCTTTGCTTACAATGTTGTCCCTCTGGGAGTTCCATCAATGTCTGATCGCTGCTATCCCCAATATTCATCATTTGCCCCCGGTGCACAAGTGTCTGCAAAGCATCTTTCAAGTTAATAGTTTTAACCCCTTCCCTCCCCAGCCAATTTTCACCTTGGAGACCAGTGTCCCTTTATGAGGCTATATCTCTGGAGCTTCAGCGGATCCCGGAGATTCTCATTGTTTTTTCGTGACATATTGGACTTCTTGTTACTGGGAAATTTAGGACGATATTTTTTGCGTTTGTGAAAATATCGGAAATTTGGTGAAATGTTTACAATTTTCAAACTTTGAATTTTTCTGCCGTTAACCCCGAGAGTCTGTCACACACAATAGTGACTACATCACATCCCCCGCTCCTCACTTTACATCACATCCCCCGCTCCTCACTTTACATCACATGCCCCGCTCCTCACTTTACATCAGCACGAATTGGGAAACACAACTTTCTTTGTTAGGACGTTACAAGGGTCAAAGTTCATCAGTAATTTCTCATTTTTCGTAAAAAAATTACAAAACCAATTTGTTTAGGGACCGCATCACATGTGAAATGACTTTAAAGGGTCTAGGTGACAGAAAATACCCCAAAGTGACCCCAATCTGAAAACTGTCCCCCTCAATCTGCTCAAAACCACATCCGAGAAGAATATTAACCCTTCAGGTGCTTCACAGGAACCAGAGCAATGTGGAGGGAAGAAATTAAAATTTTACTTTATCCCACAAAAAATGTTAGTTTATCCCCAAATTTTGTATTTTCACAAGAGTAACAGAAAAAAGTTATTGTGCAATTTCTCCTGAGTACGCCAATACCTCATATGTGGTGGAAATCTACTGTTTGGGCACACGGCCGGGCTCGGAAGGGAACAAGCGCCATTTGACTTTTAGAGCGTAAAATTGTCTGGAATCGTTGGTGGATGGCATGTCGCGTTTGGAGATCCCCTAATATACCGAAATAGTGGAGCTCCCCCACAAGTGACCCCATATTGGACAGTAGACCCCTTAAGGAATTTATCTAGATAGTTGGTGAGCACCTTGAACCCCCAGGGACTTCACAGACGTTTATAACGTTGAGCTCTGAAAATTAAAAAATAAATTTTTAACCTCAAAAATGTTGCTTTATAACTCCAGGGTTTTCACCAGGGTAACAGGAGATAGTGGACCATACAGTTTGTTGTGCAATTCCTCCTGAGTACGCCAGTACCCCATATGTGGTCAAAAACTACTTTTGAGGCACAGTATAATATGAAGAAGGGAAGGAGTGCCATATTGGTGTGGGGGTGCCATTTCACATTGGCAGAGCCCCTGACGTGACAGAACAGCAGAAACCCCCCACAAGTGACCCCATTTTACAAACTGCACCCCTCAATGAATTCATCCAGGGGTGCAGTGAGCATATTGACACCACAGGTGTCTCACAAAATTTTATACTATTGGGCGGTGAACAAGCAATAATTACATTTTTACCACTAAAATGTTGTTTTAACCCCAGATTTCCAATTATCACAAGGGAAAAAGATAAAAAGGCCCCATAATGTGTTACACAAATCCTCCTGAACGTGGCAATGCCCCACATGTAACTGTACAGTACACCACAGGTCTCAGGAGGGAAGGAGCGCCATTTGATTTTTGGAGCACAGTTTCCTATAATAGTTTGCGGTGTCAATTTGAAGAACCCCTAAATGCCAGAACAAAAGAATTCCCCTCAAGTGACCTCATTGTGGAAATTACACCCTTTTGGGAAGTCATGTACGGGTGTAGTAACGATTTAGTCTCTGGAAAATATCTGTGGTGTCAAACGCAGTGAATATTGCAAAACATTGCAAATAAGTCCTTTTTGTGCCCAGTACATTGTAGTGCCCATACATTGTGTCCAGCTCGTGCTTCTGGAGACACACACCCTGTAAATTAAGTGGGCTCTCCTCACTACAACAATGCCAAACGTGGCTGCTAGCTGTGGTTCAGGCACATTGTTGGGCTGAGAAGAGAGGGGGGCATTTTAGATTTTGGAGCGTAGATTTTACTGATTTCTTTTTAGAGGGGGGAAGCCAAAGTGTTTTTCCAGAGCCTTTGTGCCACCAGTAATGTGTAAGCCCCTATATTTCTGTTAACCAATGACAGACCTTAGTGGGGACTTTTGTCTTTGTGGGTTGAGTTGAATGCTATTTGGTGGCGATTTGGGTACATTTTGGATCAGGTGACATTTATCCTGTGCTCTATGCGCTTACATCAGGGTTTCCATCTACATCTCTAAAATATGTAATTCAGGCGAAATCCCCGACGGATCCATTAACTAATGATAGTGCTGGGTGGACTTGGGCTGTAAAAGTCTAGATCTGCATGGGTTCAAAAGTATCCAAGTACCGGCCCTGGGGTTCTCGGGGAACTCAGAGTACCTATCTAGAGCCGGAAACTCAGGTAAATAAAAAAGAAAAAAAGGGGAGAATATGAGTGTTATACTTACCAGTCTCCTGCGCAGCTGTAACACTACTTCCGGGGCTGCTCATTAACCTCATGCATATGCACTGGTCTCCCCACCCACAAGCAGTCCCTGTGTCTCTGATTGATGGCAGTCAGACGTGCCCCCACCCTGAGTGACAGCCTATCTAACTGCAACCAATCACAGACGCTGTATGCGTACCTATAGTGCAAAAAATGACAACAAAAGTAGCGTATGGTCCCCCCTTATTATGATACCCAGCACAGATGAAGCATACAGCTACAGGCTGCAGCCTCCAGCCGTGCCCTTATCTTGACTGTGTATCAAAATTAGAAATTAGAGGGACCCCATATGACTTTTTTAATTACTTAAATAATTAAAAAACAACACGCGATTTCCCCAATTTTGACATCCAGCCATGATGAAGCCATCAGCTGGGGGTGGGTATTCTCAGGCAGGGGATGCTCTCCTCCTTGGCTCCCCCAACCTAAAAAGAGCAGCCTGCAGCTGCCCAGAATTGTCACATTCATTAGATGTGAAAATACCGGAACTTTATCTGGCTCTTCCCGATTGCTCTGGTGTGGTGGCAATTGGGGAAATAAGGGTTAATAACATCTCACAGCTGCCACTAAGCCCTAGATTAGTGATAGGAAGTGTCTATGAGACCCCAATATTATTAATCTGTAAGTGCAAAGAAATAAACACAAACACCCAAAAAATTCTTTAATTGAAATAAAATACAAAAAAACACCCTCTTTTACCCCTTTATTAACCCCCAAAACACCCAGTTGCAACGTAATCCACGAGGTCCCATGACGATTCCAGCTCTCCTACATCTGAAGTGACAGCATGCGGGCACAGAACATGACCGCCCGCTGTGAGATTCTGGCAGCGAATGACTGAGCCACGTGATGAGCGGTGACGTCACTCAGTTTATCTGCACTCAAAGCTGGAGGTTCACACGGTCCTCAACCTGTAACCACAGGTAACCTGACCTCAGCCGACCTCATTAAACTCACTGACCTCACAGACCTGCATCTCATGAAAGAAAAACGTTTTTTTACCCGGAGATGCAGATTTGGTGCTGAAATGTTTACACCATATTCCTGCACCAAATCTGCACCTCCTGGTAAAATAACGCATCGCTACCGCATGCTTCTCTCTGTGTCTCTGCCTCCACATGTCCTGGTGATCACTCTGCTGCTTTATGTCTCCCTCTCCCCTCCACACCTGCTGGCAATCACTCTGTCTCTCCCTATATATCTCTCTCTTTCTTCCTATGTCTCTGTGTCTCTCTCCCTCTATCTCTTTTTCTATCTCTTCCTTTTTCTCTCTCCCTCTATCGCTCCCTCTGTCTCTTCCTCTCTCCCTCTATCTCTTCCTTTCTGTCTCTTCCTCTTTTTGTCTCTCCCTCTATCTCTTCCTTTTTCTCTCTCCCTCTATCTCTTCCTCTTTCTGTCCCTACCTCTGTTTCTACCTCTATCTCTTACTCTGTGTCCCTCTTCCTCTTTCTGTCTCTCCCTCTATATCGCTCCCTCTGTCTCTTCCTCTTTCTGTCTCTTCCTATGTCTCTCCCTCTTCCTCTATCTCTGTGTCCCTCTTCCTGTCTGTCTCTGTCTCTCCCTCTCTATCTCTTCCTTTCTGTCTCTTCCTCTTTTTGTCTCTCCCTCTGTCTCTTCCTCTATCTCTTCCTTTTTCTCTTTCCCTCTATCTCTTCCTCTTTCTGTCTCTACCTCTGTTTCTACCTCTATCTCTTACTTTGTCTCTTCCTATGTCTCTCCCTCTATCTCTTCCTATGTCTCTGTGTCTCTTTCTCTCTCCCTCTTTCTGTCTCTTCCTCTGTATCTTCCTATGTCTCTTCCTCTGTCCCTCTTTCTGTCTCTACCTCTTTCTGTCTCTTCCTCTGTCTCTCCCTCTGTCTCTTGCTATGTCTCTCCCTCTATCTCTTCCTGTCTCTCCCTCTATCTCATCCTCTTTCTGTCTCATCCTCTTTCTGTCTCTCCCTCTTTCTCTCTCTCCCTCTTTCTGTCTCTTCCTCTATCTCTTCCTCTGTCTCTGTGTCCCTCTTCCTCTGTCTATTCCTCTTTCTGTCACTTCCTCTATCTTTTCCTTTGTCTCTCCCTCTATCTCTGTGTCCCTCTGTCTCTCCCTCTGTCTCTTCCTCTTTCTGTCTCTTCCTATGTCTCTCCCTCTATCTCTGTGTCCCTCTTCCTCTCTCCCTCTGTCTCTCCCTCTGTCTCTTCCTTTGTCTCTTCCTATGTCTCTCCCTCTATCTCTTCCTTTATCTCTGTGTCTCTCTTCCTCTGTCTGTCTCTTCCTATGTCTCTCCCTCTATCTCTGTGTCCCTCTTCCTCTCTTTCTCTCCCTCTGTATCGCTCCCTCTGTCTCTTCTTCTTTCTGTTTCTTCCTATGTCTCTACCTCTATGTCCCTCTTCCTGTCTTTCTCTGTCTCTCCCTCTTTCTGTCTCTTCCTGTCTCTCCCTCTTCCTCTATCTCTGTGTCCCTCTTCCTCTTTCTGTCTTTCTCTGTCTCTCCCTCTGTATCGCTCCCTCTGTCTCTTCCTCTTTCTGTCTCTTCCTATGTCTCTCCCTCTTCCTCTATCTCTGTGTCCCTCTTCCTGTCTGTCTCTGTCTCTCCCTCTGTATCGCTCCCTCTGTCTCTTCCTCTTTCTGTCTCTTCCTATGTCTCTCCCTCTCCCTCTGTGTCCCTCTTCCTCTCTCCCTCTGTCTCTGTCTCTCCCTCTGTATCGCTCCCTCTGTCTCTCCCTCTGTATCGCTCCCTCTGTCTCTTCCTCTGTCTCTCCCTCTGTCTCTCCCTCTGTATCGCTCCCTCTGTCTCTTCCTCTGTCTCTCCCTCTGTATCGCTCCCTCTCCCTCTGTCTCGCTCCCTATGTCTCTCCCTCTTCCTCTATGTTCCTCTTCCTCTCTCCCTCTGTCTCTCCCTCTGTATCGCTCCCTCTGTCTCTTCCTCTGTCTCTCCCTCTGTATCGCTCCCTCTCCCTCTGTCTCTTCCTATGTCTCTCCCGCTTCCTCTATCTCTGTGTCCCTCTTCCTCTCTCCCTTTGTCTCTGTCTCTCCCTCTGTCTCTCCCTCTGTATCGCTCCCTCTCCCTCTGTCTCTTCCTATGTCTCTCCCTCTTCCTCTATCTCTGTGTTCCTCTTCCTCTCTCCCTCTGTCTCTCCCTCTGTATCGCTCCCTGTCTCTTCCTCTTTCTGTCTCTTCCTATGTCTCTCCCTCTGTGTCCCTCTTCCTCTCTCCCTCTGTCTCTCCCTCTGTATCGCTCCCTCTGTCTCTGTCTCTCCCTCTGTATCACTCCCTCTGTCTCTCCCTCTATCTCTGTGTTCCTCTTCCTCTCTCCCTCTGTCTCTCCCTCTGTATCGCTCCCTGTCTCTTCCTATGTCTCTCCCTCTCCCTCTGTGTCCCTCTTCCTCTGTCTCTCCCTCTGTATCGCTCCCTCTGTCTCTTCCTCTGTATCGCTCCCTCTGTCTCTCCCTCTGTATCGCTCCCTCTGTCTCTTCCTCTGTCTCTCCCTCTGTATCGCTCCCTCTCCCTCTGTCTCTCCCTCTGTATCGCTCCCTCTGTCTCTTCCTATGTCTCTCCCTCTATCTCTGTGTTCCTCTTCCTCTCTCCCTCTGTATCGCTCCCTGTCTCTTCCTCTTTCTGTCTCTTCCTATGTCTCTCCCTCTCCCTCTGTGTCCCTCTTCCTCTCTCCCTCTGTCTCTCCCTCTGTATCGCTCCCTCTGTCTCTTCCTCTGTATCGCTCCCTCTGTCTCTCCCTCTGTCTCTTCCTATGTCTCTCCCTCTATCTCTGTGTTCCTCTTCCTCTCTCCCTCTGTATCGCTCCCTGTCTCTTCCTCTTTCTGTCTCTTCCTATGTCTCTCCCTCTGTGTCCCTCTTCCTCTCTCCCTCTGTATCGCTCCCTCTGTCTCTTCCTCTGTATCGCTCCCTCTGTCTCTCCCTCTGTATCGCTCCCTCTGTATCGCTCCCTCTGTCTCTCCCTCTATCTCTGTGTCCCTCTTCCTCTCTCCCTCTGTATCGCTCCCTCTGTATCGCTCCCTCTGTCTCTTCCTATGTCTCTCCCTCTTTCTCTGTGTTCCTCTTCCTCTCTCCCTCTGTATCGCTCCCTGTCTCTTCCTCTGTCTCTCCCTCTATCTCTGTGTCCCTCTTCCTCTCTCCCTCTGTATCTGTCTCTCCCTCTGTATCGCTCCCTCTGTATCTTCCTCTTTCTGTCTCTTCCTATGTTTCTCCCTCTATCTCTCCCTCTGTCTCTTCCTCTGTATCGCTCCCTCTGTCTCTCCCTCTGTATCGCTCCCTCTGTCTCTCCCTGTGTATCGCTCCCTCTGTATCACTCCCTCTCCCTCTGTATCGCTCCCTCTGTCTCTTCCTCTTTCTGTCTCTTTCTCTGTATCGCTCCCTCTGTATCGCTCCCTCTGTCTCTCCCTCTGTATCGCTCCCTCTGTCTCTTCCTCTCTCCCTCTGTATCGCTCCCTCTGTCTCTTCCTCTTTCTGTCTCTTTCTCTGTATCGCTCCCTCTGTATCACTCCCTCTCCCTCTGTATCGCTCCCTCTGTCTCTTCCTCTTTCTGTCTCTTTCTCTGTATCGCTCCCTCTGTATCGCTCCCTCTGTCTCTCCCTCTGTATCGCTCCCTCTGTCTCTTCCTTTTTTTTTTTTTAAACCTATTTTATTTGATGTCAGCGAGCACATATCATCAACAAGAGAACATGTTGTTACATTCCATAAAATGTCTCCGGATCGTACAATGCTTCTGTTACATCATTTTCATTGTCACAACAATTTCATCTCCATAGAATTATCGTAACAATAATTTCCTGTAACTTCACAACCTATCATGCTTGTTCCCTTCAGTTGGTCCTTTGGATGGTCCCGATCTTCAGTGTCCCTGCAGTGTCTTCCACACAATACCAAGACGTGTGTACAAATGCTTTAATTAATTAATTGGTAAAAAAATATTTAAAAGAACTGAAGTCCTCAGTGGTTCATACCTTTTAATGGTAACTGAAAAGATGGTGATAATCGCAGCTTTCCAGACTCCTCAGGTCTCTTCATCAGGCATGGTATAACACAAAATCTGAAGAGCTGCAATTATCACCATCTTTTCAGTTACCATTAAAAGGTATTAACCGCTGAGGACTTCAGTTCTTTTAAACAATTTTTTATCTCTACTGGCTACCACGGTACAAAGATATATATTTTACCTGTATCATTAATTACCTGGTGATTTCCGTCTGGGTGAAGCTTTGCTCAATAAATGTTCTCCACTTTTTGAGGAATCTTTTCGTGGACTTCTTATGTTTCTCCGAATCCAGTTTGTCGTACATCATTATTGTTTTTAGGGTATCAGCTATTTCTGTATTTCTCGGAGTCTGTCTTATCAGCCAATTCCTAAGTAGGCATTTCTTGACTACAAGCGATACTACGTGTATTACACCTGGAATGTGAGCACTTGCTCTGTCAGTGTCCATAGGGGCTTCTATACAGTGAAACAGGCCTGAGGAGTGACGGGTATAACTACTTTCCAAATCCTCAATATCTACACCACCGCTTCCTCCCATACCCCCCTCACTCGTGGGCATTCCCATATGCAGTGAAACAGTTTTGCTTTATGGAGTCCACATTTAGGGCAATGGTCCAGTGTATGCCCTGGTGCGCTGCTATGTGGTATATAAAGGCGTAAATTGCGTTGTGTACGAGCTTAAAGTGCATTTCCCTCCATTGTTCATTTACAGTTAGGTCCAGAAATCTTTGGCCAGTGACACAATTTTGGCGAGTTGGGCTCTGCATGCCACCACATTGGATTTGAAATGAAACCTCTACAACAGAATTCAAGTGCAGATTGTAACGTTTAATTTGAAGGTTTGAACAAAAATTTCTGATAGAAATTGTAGGAATTGTCACATTTCTTTACAAACACTCCACATTTTAGGAGGTCAAAGAAGGGAATTTTGTTACTTACCGTAAATTCCTTTTCTTCTAGCTCCTATTGGGAGACCCAGACGATTGGGTGTATAGCACTGCCTCCGGAGGCCACACAAAGCATTACACTAAAAAGTGTAAGGCCCCTCCCCTTCTGGCTATACACCCCCAGTGGGATCACTGGCTCACCAGTTTTAGTGCAAAAGCAAGAAGGAGGAAAGCCAAGAACTGGTTTAAACAAATTCACTCCGAAGTAACGTCGGAGAACTGAAAACCGTTCAACATGAACAACATGTGTACCCGAAAAACAACCAAAAATCCCGAAGGACAACAGGGCGGGTGCTGGGTCTCCCAATAGGAGCTAGAAGAAAAGGAATTTACGGTAAGTAACAAAATTCCCTTCTTCTTCGGCGCTCCATTGGGAGACCCAGACGATTGGGACGTCCAAAAGCTGTCCCTGGGTGGGTAAACAATACCTCATGTAAGAGCTGCGAAGACAGCCCTCCCCTACGGGGAGGCAACTGCCGCCTGCAGGACTTTTCTACCTAGGCTGGCGTCCGCCGAAGCATAGGTATGCACCTGATAATGCTTGGTGAAAGTGTGCAGACTCGACCAGGTAGCTGCCTGGCACACCTGTTGAGCCGTAGCCTGGTGTCGTAATGCCCAGGACGCACCCACGGCTCTGGTAGAATGGGCCTTCAGCCCTGATGGAACCGGAAGCCCAGCAGAACGGTAGGCTTCAAGAATTGGTTCCTTGATCCATCGAGCCAGGGTGGCCTTAGAAGCCTGCGACCCTTTGCGCTTACCAGCGACAAGGACAAAGAGTGCATCCGAACGGCGCAGGGGCGCCGTGCGGGAAATGTAGATTCTGAGTGCTCTCACCAGATCTAACAAATGTAAATCCTTCTCATACCGATGAACTGCATGAGGACAAAAAGAAGGCAAAGAGATATCCTGATTAAGATGAAAAGAGGATACCACCTTCGGGAGAAACTCCTGAATGGGGCGCAGCACTACCTTGTCCTGGTGGAAAACCAGGAAGGGAGCCTTGGATGACAGCGCTGCTAGCTCAGACACTCTCCGAAGAGATGTGATCGCTACCAGAAAAGCCACTTTCTGTGAGAGTCTAGAAAGTGAAACCTCCCTCAGAGGCTCGAAGGGCGGCTTCTGGAGGGCAACTAGTACCCTGTTCAGATCCCATGGATCTAACGGCCGCTTGTACGGGGGTACGATATGACAAACCCCCTGCAGGAACGTGCGCACCTTAGGAAGTCGTGCTAGACGCTTCTGAAAAAAGACGGATAGCGCCGAGACTTGCCCTTTAAGGGAACCGAGCGACAAACCTTTTTCTAACCCAGATTGCAGGAAAGAAAGAAAGGTAGGCAAAGCAAATGGCCAGGGAGACACTCCCTGAGCAGAGCACCAGGATAAGAATATCTTCCACGTTCTGTGGTAGATCTTAGCGGACGTGGGCTTCCTAGCCTGTCTCATGGTGGCAACGACCCCTTGGGATAATCCTGAAGACGCTAGGATCCAGGACTCAATGGCCACACAGTCAGGTTCAGGGCCGCAGAATTCCGATGGAAAAACGGCCCTTGGGACAGTAAGTCTGGTCGGTCTGGTAGTGCCCACGGTTGGCCGACCGTGAGATGCCACAGATCCGGATACCACGCCCTCCTTGGCCAGTCTGGGGCGACGAGTATGACGCGGCTGCAGTCGGATCTGATCTTGCGTAGCACTCTGGGCAAGAGTGCCAGAGGTGGAAACACATAAGGGAGCCGGAACTGCGACCAATCTTGCACTAAGGCGTCTGCCGCCAGAGCTCTGTGATCGCGAGACCGTGCCATGAAGGTTGGGACCTTGTTGTTGTGCCGGGACGCCATTAGGTCGACGTCCGGCCTTCCCCAGCGGCGACAGATTTCCTGAAACACGTCCGGGTGAAGGGACCATTCCCCTGCGTCCATGCCCTGGCGACTGAGGAAGTCTGCTTCCCAGTTTTCTACGCCGGGGATGTGAACTGCGGATATGGTGGAGGCCGTGGCTTCCACCCACATCAGAATCCGCCGGACTTCCTGGAAGGCTTGCCGACTGCGTGTCCCCCCTTGGTGGTTGATGTATGCCACCGCTGTGGAGTTGTCCGACTGAATTCGGATCTGCCTCCCTTCCAGCCACTGCTGGAAGGCTAGTAGGGCAAGATACACTGCCCTGATCTCCAGAACATTGATCTGAAGGGTGGACTCCTGCTGAGTCCACGTACCCTGAGCCCTGTGGTGGAGAAAAACTGCTCCCCACCCTGACAGGCTCGCGTCTGTCGTGACCACCGCCCAGGACGGTGGTAGGAAGGATCTTCCCTGTGATAATGAGTTGGGAAGCAGCCACCACTGCAGAGAGTCTTTGGCCGTCTGGGAAAGGGAGACTTTCCTGTCTAGGGATGTTGACTTCCCGTCCCATTGGCGGAGAATGTCCCATTGAAGTGGGCGCAGATGAAACTGCGCAAACGGAACCGCCTCCATTGCCGCCACCATCTTCCCGAGGAAGTGCATGAGGCGTCTTAAGGAGTGCGACTGACCTTGAAGGAGAGTCTGCACCCCAGTCTGTAGTGACCGCTGCTTGTCCAGCGGAAGCTTCACTATCGCTGAGAGAGTATGAAACTCCATGCCAAGATACGTTAGTGATTGTGTCGGTGACAGATTTGACTTTGAGAAGTTGATGATCCACCCGAACGTCTGGAGAGTCTCCAGCGCAACATTCAGGCTGAGTTGGCATGCCTCTTGAGAGGGTGCTTTGACAAGTAGATCGTCCAAGTAAGGGATCACAGAGTGTCCCTGAGAGTGCAAGACTGCTACCACTGCCGCCATGACCTTGGTGAACACCCGTGGGGCTGTCGCCAGACCAAATGGCAGAGCTACGAACTGAAGATGGTCGTCTCCTATCACGAAGCGCAGAAAGCGTTGGTGCTCTGTAGCAATCGGCACGTGGAGATAAGCATCTTTGATGTCTATTGATGCTAGGAAATCTCCTTGAGACATTGAGGCAACGACTGAGCGGAGGGATTCCATCCGGAACCACCTGGCGTTCACATGCTTGTTGAGCAGTTTTAGGTCCAGAACAGGACGGAATGAGCCGTCCTTTTTTGGCACCACAAAGAGATTGGAGTAAAAACCTTGTCCTTGTTCCCGAAGAGGAACAGGGACCACCACTCCTTCTGCTCTTAGAGAATTCACCGCCTGCAGAAGGGCATCTGCTCGGTCGGGATGTGGGGAAGTTCTGAAGAACCGAGGCGGAGGACGAGAACTGAACTCTATCCTGTACCCGTGAGACAAAATGTCTGTTACCCACCGGTCTTTGACCTGTGGCAGCCAAATGTCGCAAAAACGGGAGAGCCTGCCACCGACCGAGGATGCGGAGGGAGGCGGCCGAAAGTCATGAGGCAGCCGGCTTGGAAGCGGTACCTCCGGTTGCTTTCTTGGGGCGTGAGTGAGCCCGCCAGGAATCAGAGCTCCTTTGCTCTTTCTGAGTCCCTTTGGACGAGGAGAATTGGGGCTTGCCCGAGCCTCGAAAGGACCGAAACTTTGACTGCCACTTCCTCTGTTGAGGTTTGCTTGATCTGGGCTGGGGTAAGGAAGAGTCCTTACCTTTGGACTGTTTAATGATTTCTGCCAATTGCTCACCAAACAGTCTGTCTCCAGATAATGGCAAGCTGGTTAAACATTTTTTAGAAGCAGAATCTGCTTTCCATTCTTTTAACCACAAGGCTCTGCGCAAAACTACAGAGTTGGCGGATGCCATTGAGGTACGGCTCGTAGAGTCCAGTACCGCATTGATAGCGTAAGTCGCAAACGCAGTCATTTGAGTAGTTAAGGACGCCACTTGCGGCACTGCTGGACGTATGAGAGAGTCCACCTGTGCCAGACCAGCTGAAATAGCTTGGAGCGCCCACACGGCCGCGAATGCTGGAGCAAAAGACGCGCCAATAGCTTCATAGACAGATTTCAACCAAAGGTCCATCTGTCTGTCATTGGCATCTTTAAGTGAAGCCCCATCCTCCACTGCAACAATGGATCTAGCTGCAAGCCTGGATATTGGAGGGTCCACTTTTGGACACTGGGTCCAGCGTTTGACCACGTCAGGGGGAAAAGGATAACGTGTATCCTTAAGACGTTTGGAAAAACGCTTGTCCGGATAAGCATTGTGTTTCTGGATTGATTCTCTGAAGTCAGAGTGGTCCAGAAAAGTACTTGATTTACGCTTGGGATACAGGAAATGGAATTTCTCCTGCTGGGCAGCTGCCTCCTCTGCTGAAGGGGCTGGGGGAGAAATATAACAGCCTATTGATGGCCGCTATAAGGTCATTTACCATGGCGTCACTATCTGGCGTATCCAAATTGAGTGCGGTGTCAGGACTAGACTCCTGATCACCCACCTCTGTCTCATCATATAGAGACTCTTCTCGCTGAGACCCTGACCCGCGTGTTGACGTGGAGGGTCTCTCCCAGCGAGCTCGCTTAGGCGGCCTGGGACTGTCATCGGAGTCCGAGCCCCCAGCCTGTGATGCCTGGGACCCCCTTGAAGTACGGATTAGTTCCAACTGAGGGGGACCGGGGAGCATAGACACAGCAGTGTGCATGGTCTGCGCAACTGGCCTGGACTGCAAGGTCTCCAGGATTTTTGTCATAGTCACAGACATTTTATCAGCAAAGACTGCAAATTCTGTCCCCGTCACCGGGGCAGGGTTCACAGGCGACTCTGCCTGGGCTACTACCATCATAGGCTCTGGCTGACGAAGTGCCACTGGGACTGAACATTGCACACAATGGGAGTCGTTGGAGCCTGCCGGTAGATTAGCCCCACATGCTGTACAAGCAGTGTATACAGCCCGTGCCTTGGCACCCTTGCGTTTTGTGGATGACATGTTGTTGTCTCCTCAGAGCAATACAGGGTATACAGCCAAGAAGCGACCGTCCAGTGTAGTATATATATATATATATCTGGTACAGTAAAAAGTACACCAATATAACACTGTGGCACAAGTGGGGCCAGCACTAATGTGCTGCTTACCGCCCGCTAAACGCGGGTGTGTGGTCGCCAGAAATCCCTAGTCTGAGTCTCCCAGAGCCTGTGTCCTTCCTCCAGCCAGACTGCATGCAGGAATGGCTGCCGGCGTCCTGTGGAGGGGGGGGCGGGCCCTGGGCGTATACAGACAAAGAGCGGGAAGCCTGAGTCCCACTGTGCCTAGTGAGAGGGCTGGAGCATGTAAATAAGGCTCCAGCCCTCGGCGCTGACGATTGTACAGCGTCTCTCCCTTACCCTGATTGACAGGGTGGGGGCGGGAACGAAGCGGAGCTAGGCCGCAGAAGCCGGGGACTAGAGTTAGAAACGCCGCCGCCGTAAAAGCGCGGTCGGCGCGTCCCCGGCGCACTACAAGTCTCAGCTGCGCCGCCGCTCCAGGGGCGGTCGGCGCGGCAGTCCCCCAACACAACAAAATCCCCCAGTAATCTGTAGGGACTATAACCCCAGCGCGCAGCGCTTCAGTCCCCGGCGCACTAGCACACCCAGCAAGCCTGGAGTGTGCGTGCCTGCCATACGGGGACACAGAGTACCTTAATGTTGCAGGGCCTTGTCCCTGAACGGTACCTCGCTCGTCATCCAGCAGGTTCTATGGGTCTGTGGATGGAGCCCGGCCTCAGGGCTTGGTGGCCGGAAAGATCCCACTTCCTCAGAGCCCCTCAGGGGGATGGGGAAGGAAAACAGCATGTGGGCTCCAGCCTCCGTACCAGCAATAGGTACCTCAACCTTACAAACCGCAAGTGGGGTGAGAAGGGAGCATGCTGGGGGCCCTATATGGGCCCTCTTTTCTTCCATCCGATATAGTCAGCAGCTACTGCTGACTAAACAGTGGAGCTATGCGTGGATGTCTGACCTCCTTCGCACAAAGCAGAAAACTGGTGAGCCAGTGATCCCACTGGGGGTGTATAGCCAGAAGGGGAGGGGCCTTACACTTTTTAGTGTAATGCTTTGTGTGGCCTCCGGAGGCAGTAGCTATACACCCAATCGTCTGGGTCTCCCAATGGAGCGCCGAAGAAAGTAATTGGACAAATAAACCAAACCCAAACAAAATATTTTTATTTTCAATATTTTGTTGCGAATCCTTTGGAGGCAATCACTGCCTTAAGTCTGGAACCCATGGACATCACCAAACGCTGGGTTTCCTCCTTCTTAATGCTTTGCCAGGCCTTTACAGCCGCAGCCTTCAGGTCTTGCTTGTTTGTGGGTCTTTCCGTCTTAAGTCTGGATTTGAGCAAGTGAAATGCATGCTCAATTGGGTTAAGATCTGGTGATTGACTTGGCCATTGCAGAATGTTCCACTTTTTTGCACTCATGAACTCCTGGGTAGCTTTGGCTGTATGCTTGGGGTCATTGTCCATCTGTACTATGAAGCGCCGTCCGATCAACTTTGCGGCATTTGGCTGAATCTGGGCTGAAAGTATATCCCGGAACACTTCAGAATTCATCCGGCTACTCTTGTCTGCTGTTATGTCATCAATAAACACAAGTGACCCAGTGCCATTGAAAGCCATGCATGCCCATGCCATCACGTTGCCTCCACCATGTTTTACAGAGGATGTGGTGTGCCTTGGATCATGTGCCGTTCCCTTTCTTCTCCACACTTTTTTCTTCCCATCATTCTGGTACAGGTTGATCTTTGTCTCATCTGTCCATAGAATACTTTTCCAGAACTGAGCTGGCTTCATGAGGTGTTTTTCAGCAAATGTAACTCTGGCCTGTCTATTTTTGGAATTGATGAATGGTTTGCATCTAGATGTGAACCCTTTGTATTTACTTTCATGGAGTCTTCTCTTTACTGTTGACTTAGAGACAGATACACCTACTTCACTGAGAGTGTTCTGGACTTCAGTTGATGTTGTGAACGGGTTCTTCTTCACCAAAGAAAGTATGCGGCGATCATCCACCACTGTTGTCATCCGTGGACGCCCAGGCCTTTTTGAGTTCCCAAGCTCACCAGTCAATTCCTTTTTTCTCAGAATGTACCCGACTGTTGATTTTGCTACTCCAAGCATGTCTGCTATCTCTCTGATGGATTTTTTCTTTTTTTTCAGCCTCAGGATGTTCTGCTTCACCTCAATTGAGAGTTCCTTAGACCGCATGTTGTCTGGTCACAGCAACAGCTTCCAAATGCAAAACCACACACCTGTAATCAACCCCAGACCTTTTAACTACTTCATTGATTACAGGTTAACGAGGGAGACGCCTTCAGAGTTAATTGCAGCCCTTAGAGTCCCTTGTCCAATTACTTTTGGTCCCTTGAAAAAGAGGAGGCTATGCATTACAGAGCTATGATTCCTAAACCCTTTCTCCGATTTGGATGTGAAAACTCTCATATTGCAGCTGGGAGTGTGCACTTTCAGCCCATATTATATATATAATTGTATTTCTGAACATGTTTTTGTAAACAGCTAAAATAACAAAACTTGTGTCACTGTCCAAATATTTCTGGACCTAACTGTATCATTACTTTCTTAACAGATTCCAACCCCCTCATCATTTAATCATAGATGTCCGGATCGCCCAGAGCCGTCTCCCAGGGTTTATATATTGGCTCTTTCCAGGGGCCCTGTACTTGATCCCTCAATCGTTGGTATATGATGGAAAGGGATTCATGTCCCGCTCCCTGACCAATCAATACATCACAACTCCCGTCGTCTCCGCCTTCCCGACCTCTTTTACCACTGATGTGTAATGTGTTGTTATTTGTAAATATTGTAGGTAATGGTGATTTTCCCGATCCCTCCGCCCAGTTCAGAACTCTCCCCTCCTCCGCCCAGCTCAGAACTCTCCCCTCCTCCGTCCAGCTCAGAACTCTCCCCTCCTCCGTTGTCAGTAAATCACCCATCCTCCGTACCCCCCTCTGCTTCCATCCTTGAAATTATTTGCTTTGAGACCCTTGAATAAAATTTGGATCCTCCCACAACGGGGTAAATTTTGACAGACAATAAGGGAGTCTATACAGTTTTCTCAGTGCTCTCCAGGCCCCACCGTGTCCTTTATTAGACAGCCCTGTTTCCCGTACGTTGGTATTTTATCTAGCTTCATATGTAATACCGCTACCAAGTGAAAAGGGCTTGTTAGCGCCCTCTCCAGCTGAACGTTAGAAGAGAAGGTTGTCCCATTGATCCAGTCTTTTATACAGTATGTCTGGCAAGTGCCGCTAAGTTGTACAATCTTATCATGGGCATTTGTACCCTCCGTCTTGTTTCTGTAGACACAGCTTTGAGTAGGATACTCTTCGTCTCTTTCCCTGCCATAAAAATTCACAAACGCTTTTTGCAACTTGTTGATATCGGTGTTTCAGCAGTAAGGGGATAGTTTGTAGAGGATAGAGCAAGCGGGAGACGCTGATCATCTTTATCAGATGTGCTCTGCCACACAGGGACAGGGACAGACTTCTCCACCGGTCTAGCTCTTTAGTTATTTTATCAATTAGGTGTGGATAGTTCAGTCTATATAATGACACTGAGTCTCTGCCTATTTTAATTCCTAAATAAGTGATGTAGTGCGGGGCTATGGCTACCTCTATCCCTCACCTTGCCTATTTCCCAGGGGGGTCACATATAGAATCTGACTGTTACTGATATTTATCCTGTAGCCTGAGAAGGAGCCAGAGTCCAGCAATTTGTCTCTCTGTCTCTCCCTCTGTCTCTTCCTAGGTCTCTTCCTGTGTCTCTTTTCCTCTGTCTCTCCCTCTATCTCTTTCTCTTCCTCTGTCTCTTCCTCTGTCTCTATCTCTTCCTCTATCTCTCACTCTGTCTCTCTCTCTTCCCTTGTCTCTTCCTATGTCTCTCCCTCTATCTCTTCCTATGTCTGTGTCCCTCTTCCTCTCTCCCTCTCTTCCTCTGTCTCTCCTTCTGTCTCTTCCTCTGTCTCTTCCTATGTCTCTCCCTCTATCTCTTCCTCTGTCTCTTCCTATGTCTGTGTCCCTCTTCCTCTCTCCCTGTCTCTTCCTCTGTCTCTCCCTCTGTCTCTCCGACTGTCTCTTCCTATGTCTCTCCCTCTGTCTGTTCCTCTGTCTCTGCGTCTGTCTTTTCCTATGTCTCTCCCTCTGTCTGTTCCTCTGTCTCTCCTTCTGTCTCCTCTGTCTCTCCCTCTGTATCTTCCTCTGTCTCTCCCTCTGTCTCTCCCTCTATCTCTCCCTCTGTCTCTTCCTCTGTCTCTTCCTATGTCTCTTCCTCTTTGTCTCTTCCTCTGTCTCTCCATCTATCTCTTCCTCTGTCTTTTCTCTTCATATGTCTCTCCCTCTGTCTCTATGTCCCTCTTCCTCTCTCCCTCTGTCTTTTCCTCCGTCTCTTCTTCTGTATCGCTCCCTCTGTCTCTCCCTATGTTTCTTCCTCTGTCCCTCTTCCTTTCTGTCTCTCCCTGTCTCTTCTGCCTCTTCCTCTGTCTCTTCTTCTGTCTCCTCCTCTTCCTGTCTCTTCCTCTGACTCTTCCCTCTGTTCCTCTATTCCTCCGTCTCTCTCTCTCTTCCTCCGTCTCTCTTCCTCTGCCTCTCTATTCCTCTGCCTCTCTATCTCTTCCTCTGCCTCGCCCTCTCTTCCTCTTCATGTCACTCCCTCTCTCTTCCTCTCCCTCCCTCGTCTCTGTCTCTCCCTCCCTCTGTCTCTCCCTCCCTCTTTCTCACCCTCCGTCTCTCCCTCCCTCTCTCTGTCTATCCCTCTTTCTCTCCCTCTCTCTTCCTCTCCCTCCCTCTTTCTCACCCTCCCTCTGTCTCCCCCTCCGTCTCTCCCTCCCTCTGTCTCTCCCTTTTTCTCTCCCTCCCTCTGTCTCTCCCTCCGTCTCTCCCTCTATCTCTCCTTCTGCCTTTTCCTCTGTCTTTCTCTCCCTCTCTCTCTTCCTCTGTCTCTCCCTCTCTCTGTTCCTCTGTCTCTCCCTCCCTCTGTCTCTCCCTCTCTCTTTCTCTCCCTCCCTCTGTCTCTCCCTCCCTCTGTCTCTCCCTCCCTCTGTCTCTCCTTCTCTCTGTCTCTCCCTCTCTCTGTCTCTCCCTCTCTCTTTCTCTCCCTCTCTCTTTCTCTCCTCCCTCTTTCTCTCCCTCCCTCTGTCTCTCCCTCCCTCTGTCTCTCCCTCCCTCTGTCTCTCCCTCCCTCTGTCTCTCCCTCTCTCTGTCTCTCCCTCTCTCTGTCTCTCCCTCCCTCTGTCTCTCCCTCTCTCTGTCTCTTCCTCCCTCTGTCTCTCCCTCCCTCTGTCTCTCTGTCTCTCCTTCTGCCTTTTCCTCTGTCTTTCTCTCCCTCTCTCTCTTCCTCTGTCTCTCCCTCTCTCTGTTCCTCTGTCTCTCCCTCTCTCTGTTCCGTCTCTCCCTCTCTCTGTTCCGTCTCTCCCTCTTCCTCTGTCTCTCCTTCTCTCTCTTCCTCTGTCTCTCCCTCCCTTTGTCTCTTCCTCTGTCTCTTCTTCTTCTGCCTCTTCCTCTGCCTCTTCTTCTTCTGCCTCTTCCACTGTCTCGTCTTCTTCTGCCTCTTCCACTGTCTCGTCTTCTTCTGCCTCTTCCACTGTCTCTTCTTCTTCTGCCTCTTCCACTGTCTCTTCTTCTGCCTCTTCCACTGTCTCTTCTTCTGCCTCTTCCACTGTCTCTTCTTCTTCTGCCTCTTCCACTGTCTCGTCTTCTTCTGCCTCTTCCACTGTCTCTTCTTCTTCTGCCTCTTCCACTGTCTCTTCTTCTTCTGCCTCTTCCACTGTCTCTTCTTCTTCTGCCTCTTCCACTGTCTTCTTCTTCTGCCTCTTCCACTGTCTTCTTCTTCTGCCTCTTCCTCTCTCTGTCTCTTCCTCTGTCTCTTCCACTGTCTCTTCAGCTCTTCCTCTCCCACTGTCTCTTCCTCTATCTCTTCCTTTGTCTCTTCCTCTGTCTCTTCCTGTCTCTCTTCTTCTGTTTATTCCTCTCTCTCTGTCTCTTCCTCTCCCTCCAGCTCTTCCTCTGTCTCTTCCCCTCTCTCTGTCTCTTCCTCTCCCACTGTCTCTTCTTCTTCATCTATCTCTTCCTCTGTCTCTTCTTCTGCCTCTTCCTCTGCCTCTTCCTCTGTCTCTTCTTCTTCCTCTGTCTCTTCTTATGCCTCTTCTTCTGCCTCTTCCTCTATCTCTTCCTCTGTCTCTTCTTCTTCCTCTGTCTCTCCCTCTGTCTCTTCTTCTTCTGCCTCTGTCTCTTCTTCTTCTGTCTCTTCCTCTATCTCTTCCTCTATCTCTTCCACTGTCTCTTCTTCTTCTTCTTCTGTCTCTTCCTCTGTCTCTTCTTCTTCTGTCTCTTCCTCTATCTCTTCCTCTATCTCTTCCTCTGTCTCTTCTTCTTCCTCTGTCTCTCCCTCTGTTTCTTCCTCTGCCTCCACATCTGCCGGCGATAACTCTGCATTCTCGTCACCAACAGAAAACAACACACAGCGCTGCGGGCGCTCTGGGATTTTACGACAGCTTTAATTACGGCCGTTACTACAGGACACGTGACCTGCTGTAAGGGGCGTCTGTGGTCACATGATGACAGTGGGCGGGGCTGAGTGCCGGACGTGTCAGACAGTGTGAGAAGTAACGAGGAGCGAAATGTCGTCCAGAAACCCGGGGAGCAGCTTAGGTGAGAGGAGCGAGGAGGACATAGGAGGAGAGGACATAGGAGGAGAGGAGAAGAGGACAGAGGAGGACATAGGAGGAGAGGAGCGAGGAGGACATAGGAGAGGAGGACATAGGAGGAGAGGAGGACAGAGGAGAGGAGGACAAGGCAGGAGGACAGAGGAGGAGAGAGGGGACAGGAGGGCAGAGGAGAGGACGGAGGAGGAGAGTGGATAGGAGGACAGAGGAGAAGAGGACAGAGGAGGAGATGAGAGGAGGAGAGAGGAGACAGAGGAGAGGAGGACAGGAGGGCAGAGGAGAGGAGGACATAGGAGGAGGAGAGGAGAGGAGGACAAGGCAGGAGGACAGAGGAGGAGAGAGGGGACAGGAGGGCAGAGGAGAGGACGGAGGAGGAGAGTGGATAGGAGGACAGAGGAGAAGAGGACAGAGGAGGAGATGAGAGGAGGAGAGAGGAGACAGAGGAGAGGAGGACAGGAGGGCAGAGGAGAGGAGGACATAGGAGGAGGAGAGGAGAGGAGGACAAGGGAGGAGGACAGAGGACAGGAGGGCAGACGAGAGGAGGACAGAGGAGAGGAGGACAGAGGACAGGAGGGCAGACGAGAGGAGGACATAGGAGGAGAGAGGAGAAGAGGACAGAGAGGGGAGAGGAGGATAGACGAGAGGAGGACGGAGGAGGACTGAGGAGAGGAGGACGGGGAGAAGAGGAGGAGGAGAGGAGGACAGAGGAGAGGAGACGAGGACAGGGAGAGGAGGACAGAGGAGATAGGGGAGAGGAGGACAGAGGAGGGGAGAGGAGGACAGAGGAGGGGAGAGGAGGACAGAGGAGGGGAGAGGAGGACAGAGGAGGGGAGAGGAGGACAGAGGAGGGGAGAGGAGGACAGAGGAGGGGAGAGGAGGACAGAGGAGGGGAGAGGAGGACAGAGGAGGGGAGAGGAGGGGAGAGGAGGACAGAGGAGGGGAGAGGAGGACAGAGGAGGGCAGAGGAGGGGAGAGGAGGACAGAGGAGGGGAGAGGAGGACAGAGGAGGGGAGAGGAGGACAGAGGAGAGGAGGAC
The DNA here is from genome assembly GCF_048569485.1 of Anomaloglossus baeobatrachus. Classification (NCBI taxonomy): domain Eukaryota; kingdom Metazoa; phylum Chordata; class Amphibia; order Anura; family Aromobatidae; genus Anomaloglossus; species Anomaloglossus baeobatrachus. The sequence goes on along the minus strand of NC_134356.1, from coordinate 1,491,599 downwards.
ATAGGAGGGGAGAGGAGAAGAGGACAGAGAGGGGAGAGGAGGACGGAGGAGGACTGAGGAGAGGAGGACGGGGAGAAGAGGAGGAGGAGAGGAGGACAGAGGAGAGGAGACGAGGACAGGGAGAGGAGGACAGAGGAGATAGGGGAGAGGAGGACAGAGGAGATAGGGGAGAGGAGGACAGAGGAGGGGAGAGGAGGACAGAGGAGGGGAGAGGAGGACAGAGGAGGGGAGAGGAGGACAGAGGAGGGGAGAGGAGGACAGAGGAGGGGAGAGGAGGACAGAGGAGGGGAGAGGAGGACAGAGGAGGGGAGAGGAGGACAGAGGAGGGGAGAGGAGGACAGAGGAGGGGAGAGGAGGACAGAGGAGGGGAGAGGAGGACAGAGGAGGACAGAGGAGGGGAGAGGAGGACAGAGGAAGGAGAGGAGGACAGAGGAAGGAGAGGGAGAGGAGGACAGAGGAGGACAGAGGAGGGGAGAGGAGGACAGAGGAAGGAGAGGAGGACAGAGGAAGGAGAGGGAGAGGAGGACAGAGGGAGGAGAGGACAGAGGAGAGGAGAGCAGAGAGAGAGCATAGGAGAGGAGGGCAAAGAAGAGGAGAGAGCACAGGGGAAAACAGGGAGAGGGGAGGAGAGAGCACAGGAGGAGAGGAGATAGAGGAGGGCAGAGGAGAGGACATAGGAGATAGATGGGGAGAGGAGCGAGGAGGAGAGAGCACAGGGGATTGGAGAGGAAAGAGTGAGAGAAGGACAAAGGGAGAGGGGAGAAAGAACAGAGGAGAGGGGAGGAGAAAGCAAGCACAGGGGAAGAGGGGAGGAGAGGAAACAGCACGAGAGGAGAGGGGGTGAGTACAGGGGGAGAGGAGAGGGGAGGAGAGAGCAAGGACAGGGGAAGAGGGGAGGAGAGGAAACAGCACGAGAGGAGAGGGGGTGAGTACAGGGGGAGAGGAGAGGGGAGGACAGAGCTAGCACAGGGGGAGAGGAAGACTGTCGAGAACAAGGGGGGGAGAGGAGAGAGCACAGAAGGAGAGGAGAGGGGAGGAGAGAGCAAGTACAGGGGGAGAGGAACACTGTCGAGAACAAGGGGGGGAGAGGAGAGAGCACAGGGGGAGAGGAGAGGAGAGAGCACAGGGGGAGAGGAGAGGGGAGGAGAGAGCTAGCACAGGGGGGGAGGAAGACTGTCGAGAACAAGGGGGGGAGAGGAGAGGGGAGGAGAGAGCAAGTACAGGGGGAGAGGGGAGGAAGACTGGAGAGAGCAAGGTCACTGTCCTTTTGCTCCTCCCCTTGTCCCCGGTCGCTCTCCTTTTGCTCCTCCCCGTGTCCTCGGTCGCTGTCCTTTTGCTCCTCCCCGTGTCCTCGGTCGCTGTCCTTTTGCTCCTCCCCGTGTCCCCGGTCGCTGTCCTTTTGCTCCTCCCCGTGTCCCCGGTCGCTCTTCTTTTGCTCCTCCCCATGTCCCCGGTCGCTGTCCTTTTGCTCCTCCCCGTGTCCCCGGTCGCTGTCCTTTTGCTCCTCCCCTTGTCCCCGGTCGCTGTCCTTTTACTCCTCCCCGTGTCCCTGGTCGCTGTCCTTTTGCTCCTCCCCGTGTCCCTGGTCGCTGTCCTTTTGCTCCTCCCCTTGTCCCCGGTTGCTGTCCTTTTGCTCCTCCCCATGTCCCCGGTCGCTCTTCTGTTGCTCCTCCCCATGTCCCCGGTCGCTGTCCTTTTGCTCCTCCCCGTGTCCCTGGTCGCTGTCCTTTTGCTCCTCCCCTTGTCCCCGGTCGCTGTCCTTTTGCTCCTCCCCGTGTCCCTGGTCGCTGTCCTTTTGCTCCTTCCCGTGTCCCTGGTCGCTGTCCTTTTGCTCCTCCCCGTGTCCCTGGTCGCTGTCCTTTTGCTCCTCCCCGTGTCCCTGGTCGCTGTCCTTTTGCTCCTCCCCGTTTCCCTGGTCGCTTTCCTTTTGCTCCTCCCCATGTCCCTGGTCGCTGTCCTTTTGCTCCTCCCCGTGTCCCCGGTCGCTGTCCTTTTGCTCCTCCCCATGTCCCTGGTCGCTGTCCTTTTGCTCCTCCCCATGTCCCTGATTGCTGTCCTTTTGCTCCTCCCCGTGTCCCTGGTCGCTGTCCTTTTACTCCTCCCCTTGTCCCCGGTCGCTGTCCTTTTGCTCCTCCCCGTGTCCCCGGTCGCTCTCCTTTTGCTCCTTCCATTGTCCCCGGTCGCTGTCCTTTTGCTCCTCCCCATGTCCCCGGTCGCTCTTCTTTTGCTCCTCCCTGTGTCCCCGGTCGCTGTCCTTTTGCTCCACCCCCCCCCCGTGTCTCCGGTCGCTGTCCTTTTGCTCCTCCCCGTGTCCCTGGTCGCTGTCCTTTTGCTCCTCCCCGTGTCTCCGGTCGCTGTCCTTTTGCTCCTCCCCGTGTCCCTGGTCGCTGTCCTTTTGCTCCTCCCCTTGTCCCTGGTCGCTGTCCTTTTGCTCCTCCCCTTGTCCCTGGTCGCTGTCCTTTTGCTCCTCCCCATGTTCCTGGTTGCTGTCCTTTTGCTTCTCCCAGTGTCCCTGGTCGCTGTCCTTTTGCTCCTCCCCGTGTTCCCGGTCGCTCTCCTTTTGCTCCTTCCATTGTCCCCGGTCGCTGTCCTTTTGCTCCTCCCCATGTCCCCAGTCGCTGTCCTTTTGCTCCTCCCCGTGTCCTTGGTCGCTGTCCTTTTGCTCCTCCCCGTGTCCCCGGTCATTGTCCTTTTGCTCCTCCCCGTGTCCCTGGTCGCTGTCCTTTTTCTCCTCCCGGTGTCCCCGGTCGCTTTCCTTTTACTCCTCCCCGTGTCCCCGGTCGCTGTTGTTTTGCTCCTCCCCGTGTCCCCGGTCGCTGTCCTTTTGCTCCTCCCCGTGTCCCCGGTCGCTGTTGTTTTGCTCCTCCCCGTGTCCCCGGTCGTTGTCCTTTTGCTCCTCCCCGTGTCCCCGGTCGTTGTCCTTTTGCTCCTCCCCGTGTCCCCGGTCGCTGTCCTTTTGCTCCTCCCCATGTCCCCGGTCATTGTCCTTTTGCTCCTCCCCGTGTCCCTGGTCGCTGTCCTTTTGCTCCTCCCGGTGTCCCCGGTCGCTTTCCTTTTGCTCCTCCCCGTGTCCCCGGTCGCTGTTGTTTTGCTCCTCCCCGTGTCCCCGGTCGCTGTCCTTTTGCTCCTCCCCGTGTCCCCGGTCGCTGTCCTTTTGCTCCTCCCCGTGTCCCCGGTCGCTGTCCTTTTGCTCCTCCCCGTGTCCCCGGTCGCTGTCCTTTTGCTCCTCCCCGTGTCCCCGGTCGCTGTCCCTTTGCTCCCCCCGTGTCCCTGGTCGCTGTCCTTTTGCTCCTCCCCGTGTCCCTGGTCGCTGTCCTTTTGCTCCTCCCCGTGTCCCCGGTCGCTGTCCCTTTGCTCCTCCCCGTGTCCCCGGTCGCTGTCCCTTTGCTCCTCCCCGTGTCCCCGGTCGCTGTCCCTTTGCTCCTCCCCGTGTCCCCGGTCGCTGTCCTTTTGCTCCTCCCCGTGTCCCCGGTCGCTGTCCTTTTGCTCCTCCCCATGTCCCCGGTCGCTGTCCCTTTGCTCCCCCCGTGTCCCTGGTCGCTGTCCTTTTGCTCCTCCCCGTGTCCCTGGTCGCTGTCCTTTTGCTCCTCCCCGTGTCCCCGGTCGCTGTCCCTTTGCTCCTCCCCGTGTCCCCGGTCGCTGTCCCTTTGCTCCTCCCCGTGTCCCCGGTCGCTGTCCCTTTGCTCCTCCCCGTGTCCCCGGTCGCTGTCCCTTTGCTCCTCCCCGTGTCCCCGGTCGCTGTCCTTTTGCTCCTCCCGGTGACCCCGGTCGCTTTCCATTTAGTCCTCCCCGTGTCCCCGGTCGCTTTCCATTTAGTCCTCCCCGTGTCCCCGGTCTCTGTCCTTTTGCTCCTCCCCGTGTCCCCGGTCGCTGTTTTTTTGCTCCTCCCCATGTCCCCGGTCGTTGTCCTTTTGCTTCCCCCCGTGTCCCCGGTCGCTGTCCTTTTGCTCCTCCCCGTGTCCCCGGTCGCTGTCCTTTTGCTCCTCCCCGTGTCCCCGGTCGCTGTCCTTTTGCTCCTCCCGGTGTCCCCGGTCGCTGTCCCTTTGCTCCTCCCCGTGTCCCCGGTCGCTGTCCTTTTGCTCCTCCCGGTGACCCCGGTCGCTTTCCATTTAGTCCTCCCCGTGTCCCCGGTCGCTTTCCATTTAGTCCTCCCCGTGTCCCCGGTCTCTGTCCTTTTGCTCCTCCCCGTGTCCCCGGTCGCTGTCCTTTTGCTCCTCCCCATGTCCCCGGTCATTGTCCTTTTGCTCCTCCCCGTGTCCCTGGTCGCTGTCCTTTTGCTCCTCCCGGTGTCCCCGGTCGCTTTCCTTTTGCTCCTCCCCGTGTCCCCGGTCGCTGTTGTTTTGCTCCTCCCCGTGTCCCCGGTCGCTGTCCTTTTGCTCCTCCCCGTGTCCCCGGTCGCTGTCCTTTTGCTCCTCCTCGTGTCCCCGGTCGCTGTCCTTTTGCTCCTCCTCGTGTCCCCGGTCGCTGTCCTTTTGCTCCTCCCCGTGTCCCCGGTCGCTGTCCTTTTGCTCCTCCCCGTGTCCCCGGTCGCTGTCCCTCTGCTCCCCCCGTGTCCCTGGTCGCTGTCCTTTTGCTCCTCCCCGTGTCCCAGGTCGCTGTCCTTTTGCTCCTCCCCGTGTCCCCGGTCGCTGTCCCTTTGCTCCTCCCCGTGTCCCCGGTCGCTGTCCCTTTGCTCCTCGCCGTGTCCCCGGTCGCTGTCCCTTTGCTCCTCCCCGTGTCCCCGGTCGCTGTCCTTTTGCTCCTCCCGGTGACCCCGGTCGCTTTCCATTTAGTCCTCCCCGTGTCCCCGGTCGCTTTCCATTTAGTCCTCCCCGTGTCCCCGGTCTCTGTCCTTTTGCTCCTCCCCGTGTCCCCGGTCGCTGTTTTTTTGCTCCTCCCCATGTCCCCGGTCGTTGTCCTTTTGCTTCCCCCCGTGTCCCCAGTCGCTGTCCTTTTGCTCCTCCCCGGTCGCTGTCCTTTTGCTCCTCCCCGTGTCCCCGGTCGCTTTCCTTTTGCTCCTCCCGGTGTCCCCGGTCGCTGTCCTTTTGCTCCTCCCGGTGTCCCCGGTCGCTGTCCTTTTTCTCCTCCCCGTGTCCCCAGGCGCTTTCCTTTTGCTTCCCCCCGTGTCCCCGGTCGCTGTCCTTTTGCTCCTCCCCGTGTCCCCGGTCGCTGTCCTTTTGCTCCTCCCCGTGTCCCCGGTCGCTGTCCTGTGTGAGGACTGTGTACACAGCTTGGTCCCTGGAGGCTCAGGTTTGGCCTCTATCGTGGGGGAGCAAGATTGGCCTCAGGTTTTGGCCTCGAATGCAGAGGCAGATTTGTCCTCTGGTTGGGGTAGGGCAGGTTTGGCGTCTGATGGGGGGGTAGGTTTGGCCATTGGGAAAGTTTGTCCTCTGGCAGGGAGGGAGGCAAGTTTATCCTCTGGTGGGGGGGAGGCTTGGCCTCTGTCGGTGGAGGGGCAGGTTTGTCTTCTGGCGGGGCAAGGGGGGGCAGGCTTGTCCTCTGGTGGGGGAGGGGCAGGTTTATCCTCTGGCGGGGCAAGGGGGGCAGGTTTGTCCTCTGGCAGGGGGAGGGTTTGTCCTCTACCAGGGCGAGGGGGCAGGTTTGTCCTCTGGTGGGGTGGGCAGGTTTGTCCTCTGGCGGGGCGGCAGGCTTGTCCTCTGGTGAGGGGAGGGGAAATTGGTTTGTCCTCTGGTGGGGGGCAGGCTTGTCCTCTGGCAGAGCAGGCTCGTCCTCTGGCGGGTGAGGCAGACTCGTCCTCTGGCGGGGGGACAGGCTCGTCCTCTGGCAGGTGGGGGGGCAGGCTCATCCTCTGGCAGGGGGGCAGGCTCGTCCTCTGGCGGTGGAGGGGCAGGCTCGTCCTCTGGCGGGAGGGGGTAGGCTCGTCCTCTGGCGGTGGAGGGGCAGGCTCGTCCTCTGGCGGGGGGAGGGGGTAGTTTTGTCCTCTGGCAGGGGGGGCAGGCTCATCGTCTGGCAGGGGGGGCAGGCTCGTCCTCTGGCTGGGGGTCAGGCTTGTCCTCTGGCGAGGGGAGGGGGAGTTGGTTTGTCTTCTGGTGGGGGGTAGGATCGTCCTCTGGCGGGTGGGGGGGGCAGGCTCGTCCTCTGGCGGGTGGGGCAGGCTCGTCCTCTTGCAGGTGGGGGGGCAGGCTCGTCCTCTGGCGGTGGAGGGGTAGGCTCGTCCTCTGGCGGTGGAGGGGCAGGCTCGTTCTCTGGCGGTGGAGGGGCAGGCTCGTCCTCTGGCGGTGGAGGGGCAGGCTCGTCCTCTGGCGGTGGAGAGGCAGGCTCGTCCTCTGGCGGTGGAGGGGCAGGCTCGTCCTCTGGCGGTGGAGGGGCAGGCTCGTCCTCTGGCGGTGAAGGGGCAGGCTCGTCCTCTGGCGGTGGAGGGGCAGGCTCGTCCTCTGGCGGTGGAGGGGCAGGCTCGTCCTCTGGCGGTGGAGGGGCAGGCTCGTCCTCTGGCGGTGGAGGGGCAGGCTCGTCCTCTGGCGGTGGAGGGGCAGGCTCGTCCTCTGGCGGTGGAGGGGCAGGCTCGTCCTCTGGCGGGGGGTGGCAGGCTCGTCCTCTGGCGGGGGGTGGCAGGCTCGTCCTCTGGCGGGGAGGGCAGGCTCGTCCTCTGGCGGGGGGGCTGGGCTCGTCCTCTGGCGGTGGGGGGGGCAGGCTCGTCTTTTGGCGGCGGGGGGCAGGTTCGTCCTCTGGCGGGGGGGGCAGGCTCGTCTTCTGGCGGGGGAGGTACAGGCTCGTCCTCTGGCGGATGGGGGGCAGGCTCGTCCTCTGGCGGATGGGGGGCAGGCTCGTCCTCTGGCGGATGGGGGGCAGGCTCGTTCTCTGGCGGATGGGGGGCAGGCTCGTCCTCTGGCGGATGGGGGGCAGGCTCATCCTCTGGCGGGGGCGGGGCAGGCTCGTCCTCTGGCGGGAGGGGGCAGGCTCGTCCTCTGGCGGTGGAGGGGCAGGCTCGTCCTCTGGCGGGAGGGCAGGCTCATCCTCTGGCGGGGGCTTCTATCATCGCGTCCCTCTTCTCCGCAGATCTCGGCTGGGTCTCCCGCGTCGCGGTCAATCATCCGGCCGTCCTGAGACGAGCGGAGCAGATTCAGAGTCGGAGGACGGTGAAGAAGGACTGGCAGGTGGGGGGGTCTCTGTTTGCTGTGGGTGGGGGGGTCTCTGTTTGCTGGGGGTGGGGTGGAGGAGGGGAGGTGGTGCTGTTTAACCCTTGGTGCTCCGTCCTGTGCAGGCGGCCTGGCTGCTGAGAGCCGTCACCTGCATGGATCTGACCACGCTCTCCGGAGACGACACCCCGGCCAGCGTCCACCGCCTGTGCCTGAAGGCCAAGCATCCAATCAGAGAGGACCTCCTGCGCAGCATCAAGATGGAGGACCCAGGTACGGGCACCGCTCCCCCATCATCCTGAGGAGCTGCGTACTGAGAACGGGGGAGATTCATAATCCGCATTATATGGAGGAGGGACAGCGCCCCAGAGCGGGGAGTTCCCCCCCCAGAGATCCCCCGGCCCCAGAGTGGGGAGTTCCCCCCCGGAGATCCCCCGGCCCCAGAGTGGGGAGTTCCCCCCCGGAGATCCCCCCGGCCCCAGAGTGGGGAGTTCCCCCCCGGAGATCCCCCGGCCCCAGAGTGGGGAGTTCCCCCCCAGAGATCCCCCGGCCCCAGAGTGGGGAGTTCCCCCCCAGAGATCCCCCGGCCCCAGAGTGGGGAGTTCCCCCCCAGAGATCCCCCGGCCCCAGAGTGGGGAGTCCCCCCCAGAGATCCCCCGGAGAGATCCCCCCGGCCCCACAGCGGGGAGTCCTCCCCGGAGATCCCCCGGCCCCAGAGTGGGGAGTCCCCCCCCAGAGATCCCCCGGCCCCAGAGTGGGGAGTCCTCCCCGGAGATCCCCCGGCCCCACAGCGGGGAGTCCTCCCCGGAGATCCCCCGGCCCGTGCCTCCTCCCCGGGGTGTGATCTGTGGTGCCCTTGTCTCTGCAGATGTGGTGACCGGGGCCGTGTGTGTCTATCCTGCGAGGGGTGACAGACGCAGTGAAAGCTCTGAAGGACGCCGGCTGTCACATTCCAGTGGGCATCAGGTAAATGGCCCAGGTCTGCCGGCGACGGTCGCCCCCATGTGTCACAGCATTCGCCCCCGTGTGTGTTGCAGCGGTCGTCCCCCGTATTGTGCTCGGCCTGTGATGTAGCGGCCCCCCCCCCTGTGTCGTACTCGGCCTATGACATGTCGCGCTCGGCCTGTGACGTGGCGGTCTCCCCCCCCCCCCCCCCCTCCCTGTGTCGTACTCGGCCTGTGACATGTCGTGCTCAGCCTGTGACGTGGCGGTCGCCCCCGTGTGTCGGCGGTCGCCCCCGTGTGTCGGCGGTCGCCCCGTGTGTCGGCGGTCTTCCCCATGTGTCGGCGGTCTCCCCCGTGTTGTGCTCGGCCTGTGACGTGTCGTGCTCGGTCTGTGACGTGGCGGTCTCCCCCCGTGTCGTGCTCGGCCTGTGACGTGGCGGTCTCCCCCGTGTGTCGGCGGTCTCCCCCGTGTGTCGGCGGTCTCCCCCGTGTGTCGGCGGTCGCCCCCGTGTGTCGCCCGGCCTGTGACGTGGCGGTGTCCCCCGTGTCGTGCTCGGCCTGTGACGTGGTGGTCTCCCCCGTGTGTCGGCAGTCTCCCCCGTGTGTCGGCGGTCTTCCCAGTGTGTCGGCGTTCTCCCCCGTGTGTCGGCGGTCTTCCCAGTGTGTCGGCGGTCTCCCCCGTGTCGTGCTCGGCCTGTGACGTGTCGTGCTCGGCTTGTGACGTGGCGGTCTCCCCCCGTGTCGTGCTCGACCTGTGACGTGGCGGTCTTCCCCGTGTGTCGGCGGTCTCTCCCCCGTGTGTCGGCGGTCTCTCCCCCGTGTGTGTTGCAGCGGTCGTCCCCCGTATTGTGCTCGGCCTGTGACGTAGCGGTCCCCCCCCTGTGTCGTACTCTGCCTGTGACATGTCGCGCTCGGCCTGTGACGTGGCGGTCTCCCCCCCCCCCCTGTGTCGTACTCGGCCTGTGACATGTCGCGCTCGGCCTGTGACGTGGCGGTCTAACCCCCCCCCCCCGTGTCGTACTCGGCCTGTGACATGTCGTGCTCAGCCTGTGACGTGGCGGTCGCCCCCGTGTGTCGGCGGTCGCCCCCGTGTGTCGGCGGTCGCCCCGTGTGTCGGCGGTCTTCCCCGTGTGTCGGCGGTCTCCCCCGTGTTGTGCTCGGCCTGTGACGTGTCGTGCTCGGTCTGTGACGTGGCGGTCTCCCCCCGTGTCATGCTCGGCCTGTGACGTGGCGGTCTCCCTCGTGTGTCGGCGGTCGCCCCGTGTGTCGGCGGTCTTCCCCGTGTGTCGGCGGTCTCCCCCGTGTTGTGCTCGGCCTGTGACGTGTCGTGCTCGGTCTGTGACGTGGCGGTCTCCCCCCGTGTCGTGCTCGGCCTGTGACGTGACGGTCTCCCCCCCCCCCCCTTGTGTCGTACTCGGCCTGTGACATGTCGTGCTCAGCCTGTGAAGTGGCGGTCTCCCCCGTGTGTCGGCGGTCTTCCCCGTGTGTCGGCGGTTCTCCCCCGTGTCGTGCTCGGCCTGTGACGTGTTGTGCTCGGCCTGTGACGTGGCGGTCTCCCCCCGTGTCGTGCTCGGCCTGTGACGTGGCGTTCTCCCCCGTGTGTCGGCGGTCTCCCCCGTGTGTCGGCGGTCTTCCCCGTGTGTCGGCGGTCTTCCCCGTGTGTCGGCGGTTTCCCCCGTGTCGTGCTCGGCCTGTGACGTGTTGTGCTCGGCCTGTGACGTGGCGGTCTCCCCCCGTGTCGTGCTCGGCCTGTGACGTGGCGGTCTCCCCCGTGTGTCGGCGGTCTCCCCCGTGTGTCGGCGGTCTTCCCCGTGTGTCGGCGGTTTCCCCCGTGTCGTGCTCGGCCTGTGACGTGTCGTGCTCGGCCTGTGACGTGGCGGTCTCCCCCCGTGTCGTGCTCGGCCTGTGACGTGGCGATCTCCCCCGTGTGTCGGCGGTCTCTCCCCCGTGTGTCGGCGGTCTCTCCCCCGTGTGTCGGCGGTCTCTCCCCCGTGTGTCGGCGGTCTCTCCCCCGTGTGTCGGCGGTCTCTCCCCCGTGTGTCGGCGGTCTCTCCCCCGTGTGTCGGCAGTCTCCCCCGTGTGTCGGCGGTCTTCCCCGTGTGTCGGCGGTCTCCCCCCGTGTCGTGCTCGGCCTGTGACGTGGCGTTCTCCCCCGTGTGTCGGCGGTCTCTCCCCCGTGTGTCGGCGGTCTCTCCCCCGTGTGTCGGCGGTCTCTCCCCCGTGTGTCGGCGGTCTCTCCCCCGTGTGTCGGCGGTCTCTCCCCCGTGTGTCGGCGGTCTCTCCCCCGTGTGTCGGTGGTCTCTCCCCCGTGTGTCGGCGGTCTCTCCCCCGTGTGTCGGCGGTCTCTCCCCCGTGTGTCGGCGGTCTCTCCCCCGTGTGTCGGCGGTCTCTCCCCCGTGTGTCGGCGGTCTCTCCCTCGTGTGTCGGCGGTCTTCCCCGTGTGTCGGCGGTCTCTCCCTCGTGTGTCGGCGGTCTCTCCCTCGTGTGTCGGCGGTCTCTCCCCCGTGTGTCGGCGGTCTCTCCCCCGTGTGTCGGCGGTCTCTCCCGTGTGTCGGCGGTCTCTCCCTCGTGTGTCGGCGGTCTCTCCCCCGTGTGTCGGCGGTGTCTCCCCCGTGTGTCGGCGGTCTTCCCCGTGTCTCTCGGGGGGCCTGTGCGGCTGCTGCTGGCAGTGAATAGGGTCTCTATCTCCGCAGTGGCCACCGGCTTCCCGGCAGGGCAGACCCCCCTGAAGACGCGGCTGGCGGAGGTCCGAGCGGCCGTGGACGATGGAGCCTCAGAGATCGATATAGTGATAAACCGGACGCTGGCGCTGAGCGGCCGCTGGAGAGGTGATTGTCAGCTCCTCATACACAGCCGCTGCACCGGGCCCATGATAACACTTCCTGACACTGCGCACTGATGAGCTGCGATACAGACACTGGATCCACACGTGACAGGGAGAGTTGTCAGCGGGACGTTACCTGAGCAGCTCCTCTCCCCACACTGTGTGCAGGGAAGGGGGGGTGACTGCGGGGGGAGGGGGGGAGACAGGGAAAGGGGGTGACTGCGGGGGAGGGGACACAGGGAAGGGGGGGTGACTGCAGGGGGGGAGACAGGGAAGGGGGGGTGACTGCGGGAGGGGACACAGGGAAGGGGGGTGACTGCGGGGGAGGGGACACAGGGAAGGGGGTGACTGCGGGAGGGGACACAGGGAAGGGGGGTGACTGCGGGGGAGGGGACACAGGGAAGGGGGTGACTGCGGAGGGGGGACACAGGGAAGGGGGGGTGACTGCAAGGAAGGGGGGGTGACTGCGGGGGAGGGAGACGGAAGGGGGTGACTGCGGGGGAGGGGACACAGGGAAGGGGGGGTGACTGCGGGGGAGGGGACACAGGGAAGGGGGTGACTGCGGGGGGGAGACAGGGAAGGGGGTTGACTGCGGGGGAGGGGACACAGGGAAGGGGGGGGTGACTGCAGGGGGGGCACAGAGAAGGGGGGGTGACTGCGGGGAGGGGGGGGACGGAAGGGGGGTGACTGCGGGGGAGGGGGACACAGGGAAGGGGGGTGACTGCGAGGGAGGGGACACGGAAGGGGGGGGACACAGGGAAGGGTGGGTGACTGCGAGGGGGGGGACACAGGGAAGGGGGCTAACTGCGGGGAGGGGGGAGACAGGGGAAGGGGGGTGACTGCGATGTGGGGGACACAGGGAAGGGGGCTGACTGCAGGGAGGGGGGAGACAGGGAAGGGGGGGTGACTGCAGGGGGGGCACAGAGAAGGGGGGTGACTGCGAGGAGGGGGGGAGACGGAAGGGCGGTGACTGCGGAAAGGGGACAGGGAAAGGGGGGTGACTGCGGGGAGGGGGGGGAGACAGGGAAGGGGGTGACTGCGAGGGAGGGGACACAGGGAAGGGGGGTGACTGCGGGGGAGGGGACACAGGGAAGGGGGGGTGACTGCGGGGAGAGGGGGAGACAGGGAAGGGGGGGTGACTGCGGGGGAGGGGACAGGGAAAGGGGGGTGACTGCGGGGAGGGGGGGAGACAGGGAAGGGGGTGACTGCGGGGGAGGGGACACAGGGAAGGGGGGTGACTGCAGGGGAGGGGACACAGGGAAGGGGGGTGACTGCGGGGGGGGGGACACGGGGAAGGGGGGCGACTGCGGGGGGGGACACAGGGAAGGGGGGCGACTGTGGTGGGGGGAGACAGGGAAGGGGGTGACTGCGAGGGGGGGGAAACAGGGAAGGGGGCTGACTGCGGGGAGGGGGGGAGACAGGGAAGGGGGGGTGACTGCAGGGGGGGCACAGAGAAGGGGGGTGACTGCGGGGAGGGGGGGGAGACGGAAGGGGGGTGACTGCGGGGGAGGGGACAGGGAAAGGGGGGTGACTGCGGGGAGGGGGGGAGACAGGGAAGGGGGTGACTGCGGGGGAGGGGACACAGGGAAGGGGGGTGACTGCGGGGGAGGGGACACAGGGAAGGGGGGGGTGACTGCGGGGAGAGGGGAAGACAGGGAAGGGGGGGTGACTGCGGGGGAGGGGACACAGGGAAGGGGTGGTGACTGCGGGGAGGGGGGAGGCAGGGAAGGGGGTGACTGCGGGGGAGGGGACACGGGGAAGGGGGGGCGACTGGGGGGGGGGACACGGGGAAGGGGGGCGACTGCGGGGGGGACACAGGGAAGGGGGGCGACTGTGGGGGGGGAGACACGAGGAAGGGGGTGACTGTGGGGGTGATTTTGGGGAAGCGGGGGTGACTGTGGGGGGTGATTTCGGGGAAGCGGGGGTGACTGTGGGGTTGCAGACTCCCATGCTGCTCGCCACCTGTTGATATCTCCAGAAGAAGATTCATCAGACCAGGAGTGAACCTCGTCCCCTTCTTGTTGGAGCGGGTCCTGCCTGTGGTCCTGGTGGCCCAGTGTGGGCTCGTCCTGCCTGTGGTCCTGGTGGCCCAGTGTGGGCTCGTCCTGCCTGTGGTCCTGGTGGCCCAGTGTGGACTCGTCCTGCCTGTGGTCCTGGTGGCCCAGTGTGGGCTCGTCCTGCCTGTGGTCCTGGTGACCCAGTGTGGGCTCGTCCTGCCTGTGGTCCTGGTGGCCCAGTGTGGGCTCGTCCTGCCTGTGGTCCTGGTGGCCCAGTGTGGGCTCGTCCTGCCTGTGGTCCTGGTGGCCCGGTGTGGACTCGTCCTGCCTGTGGTCCTGGTGGCCCGGTGTTGACTTACCAGCTTCTGGTCTTTCCCTGTAGAGCTGTATGAGGAGATCCGGATGTTCCGCGAGGCCTGCGGGGAGCGTCACATGAAGACCATCCTGGGCACCGGAGAGCTCGGCTCCCTCACCAATGTGTACAAGGCCAGCCTGGTGGCCATGATGGCCGGTGAGTGTCGCTGCAGCCCCTTCATCAAACCGCCAGGACTGAGGGCCGCCCCTGTGTGTGTGGGAAACGGGGGACGGCTGCCCCTGTGTATGGGGAAATGGGGGACGGCCGCCCCTGTGTACGGGGAAATGGGGTACGGCCGCCCCTGTGTGTGGGGAAATGGGGGACGGCCGCCCCTGTGTACGGGGAAATGGGGTACGGCCGCCCCTGTGTGTGGGGAAATGGGGGGACGGCTGCCCCTGTGTATGGGGAAATGGGGGACGGCTGCCCCTGTGTATGGGGAAATGGGGGACGGCTGCCCCTGTGTACGGGGAAACGGGGGACGGCCGCCCCTGTGTACGGGGAAACGGGGGGACGGCCGCCCCTGTGTATGGGGAAATGGGGGATGGCCGCCCCTGTGTACGGGGAAACGGGGGGACGGCTGCCCCTGTGTACGGGGAAATGGGGGACGGCCGCCCCTGTGTACGGGGAAATGGGGGACGGCCGCCCCTGTGTACGGGGAAATGGGGGACGGCCGCCCCTGTGTATGGGGAAATGGGGGACGGCTGCCCCTGTGTATGGGGAAACGGGGGACGGCCGCCCCTGTGTACGGGGAAATAGGGGACAGCCGCCCCTGTGTATGGGGAAATGGGGGACGGCCGCCCCTGTGTACGGGGAAATAGGGGACAGCCGCCCCTGTGTATGGGGAAACGGGGGACGGCCGCCCCTGTGTACGGGGAAATAGGGGACAGCCGCCCCTGTGTATGGGGAAATGGGGGACGGCCGCCCCTGTGTATGGGGAAATGGGGGACGGCCGCCCCTGTGTATGGGGAAATGGGGGACGGCCGCCCCTGTGTATGGGGAAATGGGGGACGGCCGCCCCTGTGTATGGGGAAATGGGGGACGGCCGCCCCTGTGTATGGGGAAATGGGGGACGGCCGCCCCTGTGTACGGGGAAATGGGGGACGGCCCGCCCCTGTGTACGGGGAAATGGGGGACGGCCGCCCCTGTGTACGGGGAAATGGGGGACGGCCGCCCCTGTGTACGGGGAAATGGGGGACGGCCGCCCCTGTGTACGGGGAAATAGGGGACAGCCGCCCCTGTGTACGGGGAAATGGGGGACGGCCGCCCCTGTGTACGGGGAAATGGGGGACGGCCGCCCCTGTGTATGGGGAAACGGGGGACGGCCGCCCCTGTGTATGGGGAAATGGGGGACGGCCGCCCCTGTGTATGGGGGAAATGGGGGACGGCCGCCCCTGTGTATGGGGAAATGGGGGACGGCCGCCCCTGTGTATGGGGAAATGGGGGACGGCCGCCCCTGTGTATGGGGAAATGGGGGACGGCCGCCCCTGTGTATGGGGAAATGGGGGACGGCCGCCCCTGTGTACGGGGAAATGGGGGACGGCCGCCCCTGTGTACGGGGAAATAGGGGACAGCCGCCCCTGTGTACGGGGAAATGGGGGACGGCCGCCCCTGTGTACGGGGAAATGGGGGACGGCCGCCCCTGTGTACGGGGAAATGGGGGACGGCCGCCCCTGTGTACGGGGAAATGGGGGACGGCCGCCCCTGTGTACGGGGAAATGGGGGACGGCCGCCCCTGTGTACGGGGGAAATAGGGGACGGCCGCCCCTGTGTACGGGGAAATGGGGGACGGCCGCCACTGTGTATGGGGGAAATGGGGGACGGCCGCCCCTGTGTACGGGGAAATGGGGGACAGCCGCCCCTGTGTACGGGGAAATGGGGGACGGCCGCCCCTGTGTATGGGGAAATGGGGGACGGCCGCCCCTGTGTATGGGGAAATGGGGGACGGCCGCCCCTGTGTATGGGGAAATGGGGGACAGCCGCCCCTGTGTATGGGAAAATGGGGGACGGCCGCCCCTGTGTATGGGGAAACGGGGGACGGCCGCCCCTGTGTATGGGGAAATGGGGGGACGGCCGCCCCTGTGTATGGGGAAATGGGGGACGGCCGCCCCTGTTTATGGGGAAACGGGGGACGGCCCGCCCCTGTGTATGGGGAAATGGGGGACGGCCGCCCCTGTGTATGGGGAAATGGGGGACGGCCGCCCCTGTGTATGGGAAAATGGGGGACGGCCGCCCCTGTGTACGGGGAAATAGGGGACAGCCGCCCCTGTGTACGAGGAAATGGGGGACAGTCACCCCTCTCTTTGGGGACCTCAGCCCCTCCGGTCTCTGGTATTATAGCACCGGCCTGGAGGGGCGCTCTGCCTGATCATTGCTGTCCTCTGAGAAGCTCCCGGCTTCAGGCTCATGGCTGCAGTACCTAATTCTGTAAAGCAGGTGGCGGTGGCGCTCTACATGTGATACGTCCAGTCCTCATATATAATCATTTCATAGTTAAAGTTCAACATAAGTCCATGGAGTACAAGCCACAGCCTAACCTGCCTATAAAACCCCATGGGCAGATGATACCTCCATATTAGGGGAGACACTCCCTCCCAACTCCACATCCGGCAATCAGACGAGATCCCTGGATCAGTGTCCATCACAGGATCCACTATCAGGAAAGGCGACCAGGCCTCCATGTAGGGAATCAACCATTACAACGCCATGTGGCAGAGAGCGATCCACTGCCTCACTGCTCTTACAGTAAAGAATCCATAATCTCACTGCTCTTACAGTAAAGAATCCATAATCTCACTGCTCTTACAGTAAAGACTCCATTGTCTCAATGCTCTTACAGTAAAGACTCCATTGTCTCAATGCTCTTACAGTAAAGAATCCATAATCTCACTGCTCTTACAGTAAAGAATCCATAATCTCACTGCTCTTACAGTAAAGAATCCATAATCTCACTGCTCTTACAGTAAAGACTCCATTGTCTCAATGCTCTTACAGTAAAGAATCCATAGTCTCACTGCTCTTACAGTAAAGACTCCATTGTCTCACTGCTCTTACAGTAAAGACTCCATTGTCTCACTGCTCTTACAGTAAAGACTCCATTGTCTCACTGCTCTTACAGTAAAGACTCCATTGTCTCACTGCTCTTACAGTAAAGACTCCATTGTCTCCCTGCTCTTACAGTAAAGACTCCATTGTCTCCCTGCTCTTACAGTAAAGACTCCATTGTCTCCCTGCTCTTACAGTAAAGACTCCATTGTCTCCCTGCTCTTACAGTAAAGACTCCATTGTCTCCCTGCTCTTACAGTAAAGACTCCATTGTATCCCTGCTCTTACAGTAAAGACTCCATTGTCTCCCTGCTCTTACAGTAAAGACTCCATTGTCTCCCTGCTCTTACAGTAAAGAATCCATAGTCTCACTGCTCTTACAGTAAAGACTCCATTGTCTCACTGCTCTTACAGTAAAGAATCCATAGTCTCCCTGCTCTTCCAGTAGACTACATTGTCCATTGCTCTTACCCTAAAGACTGTCTTCTCACTGATCTTACAGTAAGGAATCCATTATCCCACTGATCTTACAGTTAAGAATCCATCTTCTCACTGCCCGTACAGTAAAGAATCTGTGATTTTGATTAAACCTTTCCTCCAGACGTTAAGGATGCCCCCTTGTCCCCATCACAGCTTATTAATGTTGTATCTGTTCTTCTAGGAGAAAATCTACTGTGTGGTCACTCTTACCATGAGAGAATCCACTGTGTGATTGCTCTTACAGAAGAGAATCCACTGTGTGACTGCTCTTACAGGAGAGAATCCACTGTGTGACTGCTCTTACAGGAGAGAATCCACTGTGTGACTGCTCTTACAGGAGAGAATCCACTGTGTGACTGCTCTTACAGGAGAGAATCCACTGTGTGACTGCTCTTACAGGAGAGAATCCACTGTGTGACTGCTCTTACAGGAGAGAATCCACTGTGTGACTGCTCTTACAGAAGAGAATCCACTGTGTGACTGCTCTTACAGAAGAGAATCCACTGTGTGACTGCTCTTACAGGAGAGAATCCACTGTGTGATTGCTTTTACAGGAGAGAATCCACTGTGTGATTGCTCTTACAGGAGAGAATCCACTGTGTGATTGCTCTTACAGAAGAGAATCCACTGTGTGACTGCTCTTACAGGAGAGAATCTACTGTGTGACTGCTCTTACAGGAGAGAATCCACTGTGTGACTGCTCTTACAGGAGAGAATCCACTGTGTGACTGCTCTTACAGGAGAGAATCCACTGTGTGACTGCTCTTACAGGAGAGAATCCACTGTGTGACTGCTCTTACAGGAGAGAATCCACTGTGTGACTGCTCTTACAGGAGAGAATCCACTGTGTGATTGCTCTTACAGGAGAGAATCTACTGTGTGACTGCTCTTACAGGAGAGAATCCAATGTGTGACTGCTCTTACAGGAGAGAATCCACTGTGTGACTGCTCTTACAGGAGAGAATCCACTGTGTGATTGCTCTTACAGGAGAGAATCTACTGTGTGACTGCTCTTACAGGAGAGAATCCAATGTGTGACTGCTCTTACAGGAGAGAATCCACTGTGTGACTGCTCTTACAGGAGAGAATCCACTGTGTGACTGCTCTTACAGGAGAGAATCCACTGTGTGACCGCTGTTACAGGAGAGAATCCACTGTGTGATCGCTGTTACAGGAGAGAATCCACTGTGTGATCGCTTTTACAGGAGAGAATCCACTGTGTGATTGCTGTTACCAGGAGAGAATCCACTGTGTGATTGCTTTTACAAGAGAGAATCCACTGTGTGATTGCTCTTACAGGAGAGAATCCACTGTGTGACTGCTCTTACAGGAGAGAATCCACTGTGTGATTACTCTTACAGGAGAGAATCCACTGTGTGATTGCTCTTACAGGAGAGAATCCACTGTGTGACTGCTCTTACAGGAGAGAATCCACTGTGTGACTGCTCTTACAGGAGAGAATCCACTGTGTGATTGCTTTTACAAGAGAGAATCCACTGTGTGATTGCTCTAACAGGAGAGAATCCACTGTGTGACTGCTCTTACAGGAGAGAATCCACTGTGTGATTGCTCTAACAGGAGAGAATCCACTGTGTGACTGCTCTTACAGGAGAGAATCCACTGTGTGACTGCTCTTACAGGAGAGAATCCACTGTGTGACTGCTCTTACAGGAGAGATTCCACTGTGTGACTGCTCTTACAGGAGAGAATCTACTGTGTGTTCGCTGTTACAGGAGAGAATCCATGGTGCCTGCTCTTACAGGAGAGAATCCATGGTGCCTGCTCTTACAGGAGAGAATCCACTGTGTGATTGCTGTTACCAGGAGAGAATCCACTGTGTGACTGCTCTTACAGGAGAGAATCCACTGTGTGACTGCTCTTACTGGAGAGAATCCACTGTGTGTCTGCTCTTACTGGAGAGAATCCACTGTGTGACTGCTCTTACAGGAGAGAATCCACTGTGTGACTGCTCTTACTGGAGAGAATCCACTGTGTGACTGCTCTTATAGGAGAGAATCCGTGCGGCCCCTCCGGTGTGAATATCGCCCTCCTCCTCAGCTCTTGGTCCCCATCCCTCCCTGCACCGTTATTGCTCTGCTATCAGCACAGACTTTTCTTGTATTTCAGGATCTGACTTCATCAAGACGTCTACAGGGAAGGAGTCCGTCAATGCCACCTTCCCCGTGGCCCTGGTGATGGTGCGGGCCATCCGCGACTACTACTGGAGGACGGGCGTCAAGGTGAGTGTAGTACGGGGCCCGCTGTATCTCCAGGAGAGCCGGGGCCCTGTGTCATCCCAAGGCCCCCCCCCCCGTCCCCCTCTGGCACAGGTTCCCCCCGTCCCCCTCTGGCACAGGTTCCCCCCGTCCCCCTCTGGCACAGGTTCCCCCCGTCCCCCTCTGGCACAGGTTCCCCCCGTCCCCCTCTGGCACAGGTTCCCCCCGTCCCCCTCTGGCACAGGTTCCCCCCGTCCCCCTCTGGCACAGGTTCCCCCCGTCCCCCTCTGGCACAGGTTCCCCCCGTCCCCCTCTGGCACAGGTTCCCCCCGTCCCCCTCTGGCACAGGTTCCCCCCGTCCCCCTCTGGCACAGGTTCCCCCCGTCCCCCTCTGGCACAGGTTCCCCCCGTCCCCCTCTGGCACAGGTTCCCCCCGTCCCCCTCTGGCACAGGTTCCCCCCGTCCCCCTCTGGCACAGGTTCCCCCCGTCCCCCTCTGGCACAGGTTCCCCCGTCCACCTCTGGCACAGGTTCCCCTGTCCACCTCTGGCACAGGTTCCCCCGTCCACCTCTGGCACAGGTTCCCCCGTCCACCTCTGGCACAGGTTCCCCCGTCCACCTCTGGCACGCACAGGTTCCCCCCGTCCACCTCTGGCACAGGTTCCCCCCGTCCACCTCTGGCACAGGTTCCCCCCGTCCACCTCTGGCACAGGTTCCCCCTGTCCACCTCTGGCACAGGTTCCCCCCTGTCCACCTCTGGCACAGGTTCCCCCCGTCCACCTCTGGCAAAGGTTCCCCCCCGTCCACCTCTGGCAAAGGTTCCCCCCGTCCACCTCTGGCCCAGGTTTCCCCCGTCCTCCTCTGGCCCAGGTTCCCTCTGTCCCCCTCTGGCACAGGTTCCCTCTGTCCCCCTCTGGCACAGGTTCCCTCTGTCCCCCTCTGGCACAGGTTTCCCCCGTCTCCCTCTGGCACAGGTTTCCCCCGTCCCCCTCTGGCACAGGTTCCCTCTGTCCCCCTCTGGCACAGGTTTCCCCCGTCCCCCTCTGGCACAGGTTTCCCCCGTCCCCCTCTGGCACAGGTTCCCTCTATCCCCCTCTGGCACAGGTTCCCTCTGTCCCCCTCTGGCACAGGTTCCCTCTGTCCCCCTCTGGCACAGGTTCCCCCGTCCACCTCTGGCACAGGTTTCCCCTGTCCTCCTCTGGCACAGGTTTCCCCCTGTCCACCTCTGGCAAAGGTTCCCCCCGTCCACCTCTGGCAAAGGTTCCCCCCGTCCTCCTCTGGCACAGGTTCCCCCCGTCCTCCTCTGGCACAGGTTTCCCCCGTCCCCCTCTGGCACAGGTTTCCCCCGTCTCCCTCTGGCACAGGTTTCCCCCGTCCCCCTCTGGCACAGGTTCCCTCTGTCCCCCTCTGGCACAGGTTTCCCCCGTCCCCCTCTGGCACAGGTTTCCCCCGTCCCCCTCTGGCACAGGTTTCCCCCGTCCCCCTCTGGCACAGGTTTCCCCCGTCCCCCTCTGGCACAGGTTCCCTCTGTCCCCCTCTGGCACAGGTTCCCTCTGTCCCCCTCTGGCACAGGTTCCCTCTGTCCCCCTCTAGCACAGGTTCCCTCTGCCCCCCTCTGGCACAGGTTCCCTCTGCCCCCCTCTGGCACAGGTTCCCTCTGCCCCCCTCTGGCACAGGTTCCCTCTGCCCCCCTCTGGCACAGGTTCCCTCTGCCCCCCTCTGGCACAGGTTCCCTCTGTCCCCCTCTTGCACAGGTTCCCTCTGTCCCCCTCTTGCACAGGTTCCCTCTGTCCCCCTCTTGCACAGGTTCCCTCTGTCCCCCTCTTGCACAGGTTCCCTCTGTCCCCCTCTGGCACAGGTTCCCTCTGTCCCCCTCTGGCACAGGTTCCCTCTGCCCCCCTCTGGCACAGGTTCCCTCTGTCCCCCTCTGGCACAGGTTCCCTCTGTCCCCCTCTGGCACAGGTTCCCTCTGTCCCCCTCTGGCACAGGTTCCCCCCGTCCACCTCTGGCACAGGTTCCCCCCCGTCCACCTCTGGCACAGGTTCCCCCCGTCCACCTCTGGCACAGGTTCCCCCCGTCCACCTCTGGCACAGGTTCCCCCCGTCCACCTCTGGCACAGGTTCCCCCCGTCCTCCTCTGGCACAGGTTTCCCCCGTCCCCCTCTGGCACAGGTTTCCCCCGTCCCCCTCTGGCACAGGTTTCCCCCGTCCCCCTCTGGCACAGGTTCCCTCTGTCCCCCTCTGGCACAGGTTTCCCCCGTCCCCCTCTGGCACAGGTTTCCCCCGTCCCCCCTCTGGCACAGGTTTCCCCCGTCCCCCTCTGGCACAGGTTCCCTCTGTCCCCCTCTGGCACAGGTTCCCTCTGTCCCCCTCTGGCACAGGTTCCCTCTGTCCCCCTCTGGCACAGGTTCCCTCTGTCCCCCTCTGGCACAGGTTCCCTCTGTCCCCCTCTGGCACAGGTTCCCTCTGTCCCCCTCTGGCACAGGTTCCCTCTGTCCCCCTCTTGCACAGGTTCCCTCTGTCCCCCTCTTGCACAGGTTCCCTCTGTCCCCCTCTTGCACAGGTTCCCTCTGTCCCCCTCTTGCACAGGTTCCCTCTGTCCCCCTCTTGCACAGGTTCCCTCTGTCCCCCTCTGGCACAGGTTCCCTCTGCCCCCCTCTGGCACAGGTTCCCTCTGCCCCCCTCTGGCACAGGTTCCCTCTGCCCCCCTCTGGCACAGGTTCCCTCTGCCCCCCTCTGGCACAGGTTCCCTCTGCCCCCCTCTGGCACAGGTTCCCTCTGCCCCCCTCTGGCACAGGTTCCCTCTGCCCCCCTCTGGCACAGGTTCCCTCTGTCCCCCTCTGGCACAGGTTCCCTCTGTCCCCCTCTGGCACAGGTTCCCTCTGTCCCCCTCTGGCACAGGTTCCCTCTGTCCCCCTCTTGCACAGGTTCCCTCTGTCCCCCTCTTGCACAGGTTCCCTCTGTCCCCCTCTGGCACAGGTTCCCTCTGTCCCCCTCTGGCACAGGTTCCCTCTGTACCCCTCTGGCACAGGTTCCCTCTGTCCCCCTCTGGCACAGGTTCCCTCCGTCCACCTCTGGCACAGGCCCCCTGTCATGATGTATGTAGTTTTCGCCATCCCATATTTTTGTATAAGATGCCATGTGATGTATTTTACCTTCCCCCCAGCCTGTATCATATTGCAATCAGGCTTCAGCAGTAGCTATTGTCATTGATTTGGTGGGGGTTGCATATATATATTGTTCTTCTCAGCATGGGACTTCTCCAATCTACAACTTGGTAAACAGAACAGAGCCAGGAGTCTAAAGTCCATTCATGCATCAAATGGCCAGGGGGAGGTGTGCCCACCTAAGGGGCCTATTCCCAGGAGAGAAGAACATGTTAGTTCAGTTAGTTGGACCTCGGCTGGAGACGTACTAGGATCTATAGCTGAGGCTGGATCCTGAGGTCTGTGTGTGTGGACTGTTACAGACTGGAGATCCGCGGCCACGTGGGGTTATGCTTTGTTGAGTGAAGCGTGAGGACCTGTGCTAAGGCCAGCTCCTTATCGCCCGTACATGGACGATTGGACTTTGAGGACTTTTGCATTCTCCTTGGCGCCCCCGGACCTATTTCCTTTGTGTGGACTCTAAAGAACCATTTTAATATTGCATGTTTTATGCTCCCTGCCTCATTAAATCTTCTTGGATTGTTCCTTGGCCTGGCGTCCCTTACTGCTCTGTCGCATACCCTGTCACAAACTGGTGGCAGCGGCGGGATCAGAGCAGAAAGAATGGAGGGCAACGGCCCATTAACATCTGGATTCAGAACCTCAGAGTACAAGAACTGGACTGTGGTGAGCCTACAAAGGCCCGTGAATTAGGAGTCGGCTACAAAGGACTCTCTAAAGAGCAACTAATTGAGGCATTGGAAAACACTTGCCTGCAAGATGGCACCGAGGAACAATTTCCACAGCAAAGGGAGGAAAGACGGGAGCTGGAGGTAAATACCCAAAAAAGTCAGTGGGTTGTGTGGTATGAGGAGGAGATGGCACTGCTTGGAGATGAGGCCACCATAGAAGATAAGAGGGAGGCTATTCGCGGAGCTAAGGAGAGGGCATTGCTGGAGAGGAGGCTTGCTGTGGAAGCAGCTAGAGGCTCCAGACAAACTGTATCCACAGCACCCACTATGAGGGAATTCTCCAGAGTGTCCCGCAAGGACTTTAAGCCATTTAATGAAGCTGCAGGCGACATTGAGGGCTTCTTCCAGGACTTTGAGCATCAGTGCCGATTAATGGAAGTCCCAGAAAGAGAGCTAGTCAGACACCTGGTGGGCCTCTTGGAGGGTGGAGCTCCCGACACCTATAGAGCTATGGACCCTCAGTGGAATTGTGAGTATGGAGAGATAAAACAGACCATTCTAGAACATTATGCCGTGACCCCAGATACTTATAGGACTCAGTTCCGTATGTTAGCCTGTGATGGAGAAGTGTCTTTCAAGATGTTTGCCCACAGACTGAAACAAGTATGCCATCGCTGGCTGGAGGGAGAGGGGGCCTTAACTTGGGAGACCTTCCTCCAGGTCATCCTGGAAGAGCAATTCTATGCCAGGTGCCCTACTGAGATCCGGGAATGGGTGCACGAGAAGAGACCAGAGACAGTGGAACAAGCTGCCGCTCTAGCTAATGAGGTGCTCACTATCAAACCTCAGTGGAAGAAGCTGCTAGCAGAGGGAGCAAAAATGACCAGCTCCCCAACACCAGAGGTTCCTTGTCCTTCAGTGTCCAATGTTCCTCGACCTAGATCACCACCTCATGTGGATACCCGTGTGTACGTGCCTCCAGTTGTTTCTACCACATTTTCTGGAATGCGACGAGGAGAGAAAGTAGAAGAGCGAAGATGTTATAGCTGTGGGCATCCCGGACATCTGCGGGCCACATGCCCATCTATCCAGTGGAGTCATCCTCCAAATCGACAACCACCTCCAGCACCTGCACCTCCCTATCAGTCACCAAGGTCTCCTACCTACCTACTTCTCCAGAAGGCAAACTGGAAGGAGTGAGACGCAGCGCAGATGTTATCAATGTGGGCAGCCTGGTCATCTGCAAGCTCACTGTCCAGATGTTCAGAGGCAGAACAGCTGCAGACCACCTTTGCCTGTCCATTATCTACAGACACCCTCAACAGGAGAAGAGCTGGATTCTGGCCCTGATGATTTGCTAAGTGACTCCGATATGTTGACTTCCCTACCAGGAGTCTATGGGGTGCGAGCCACAGCCACCCGTTCTTCTGATCTTCAGCATAAACATCTACAGGAGGTCGTGCTGGATGGCCAAAAAGTTGTTGGTTTTCGTGACACTGGGGATTTTCTCACCATCGCAGATCCCCGAGTAATTCAACCAGAAGCAATGCAAAAGGGACCAGGAATTGCCATTGAATTGGCTGGAGGTACTCAGAGATATATTCCAAGAGCGAGTGATGTAGTTTTCTCCATCCCATATTTTTGTATAAGATGCCATGTGATGTATTTTACCTTCTCTCTGTATTTGCTGTAGTACTATGTCTTGTGATGTAAGTGACCATATTTCCCCCCAGGCTGTATCATATTGCACTCAGGCTTCAGCAGTAGCTATTGTCATTGATTTGGTGGGGATTGCATATATATATTGTTCTTCTCAGCATGGGACTTCTCCAATCTACAACTTGGTAAACAGAACAGAGCCAGCAGTCTAAAGTCCATTCATGTATCAAATGGCCAGGGGGCGGTGTGCCCACCTAAGGGGCTGATCCCAGGAGAGAAGAACATGTTAGTTCAGTTAGTTGGATCTCGGCTGGAGACGTACTAGGATCTATAGCTGAGGCTGGATCCTGGAGTCTGTGTGTGTGGACTGTTACAGACTGGAGATCCGCGGCCACGTGGGGTTATGCTTTGTTGAGTGAAGGGTGAGGACCTGTGCTAAGGCCAGCTCCTTATCGCCCGTACATGGACGATTGGACTTTGAGGACTTTTGCATTCTCCTTGGCGCCCCCGGACCTATTTCCTTTGTGTGGACTCTAAAGAACCATTTTAATATTGCATGTTTTATGCTCCCTGCCTCATTAAATCTTCTTGGATTGTTCCTTGGCCTGGCGTCCCTTACTGCTCTGTCGCATACCCCGTCACCCCCCCTGTCCGCCTCTGGCACAGGCCCCCCCTGTCCGCCTCTGGCACAGGCCCCCCCTGTCCGCCTCTGGCACTGGCCCCCCCTGTCCGCCTCTGGCACTGGCCCCCCCTGTCCGCCTCTGGCACAGGCCCCCCCTGTCCACCTCTGGCACAAGCCCCCCCATCTCTCTCTGGCACAGGCCTCCCCTTGCCGCCTCTGTCCAAGGCCTTCTCTAGCACAAGTCCTCCCCCGGCCCCCTCTGGCACAGGCCCACTCCTCTGCACGATGCCTCCTCTGGCACAGATCACTCCGCCCAAGGCCTCCTCTGGCCATGACCCCCTCTGGCACAGGCCCCCCTGCCAGCCCCCTCCATTTGAGGCCTCATCTGGCACAGGTCCTCCTTGGCCGTGGCCTCCTCTGGCACAGGTCCTCCTTGGCCGTGGCCTCCTCCTGCCATGGCCCCCTCTGGCACAGGTCCTCCTTGGCCGTGGCCTCCTCTTGCCGGGGCCTCCTCTTGCCGGGGCCTCCTCTTGCCCGGGCCTCCTCTTGCCGGGGCCCCCTCTGGCACAGGTCCTCCTTGGCCGTGGCCTCCTCTTGCCGTGGCCTCCTCTTGCCGGGGCCCCCTCTGGCACAGGTCATCCTTGGCCGTGGCCTCCTCTTGCCGTGGCCTCCTCTTGCCGGGGCCCCCTCTGGCACAGGTCCCCCTTGGCCGTGGCCTCCTCTTGCCGGGGCCCCCTCTGGCATAGGTCCTCCTTGGCCGTGGCCAGGGTGGATTGATTTAAATCACGCCGATTTAAATCATGATTTAAATCACGATTTAAATCAAAAGATTTTTTTCTATTTAAATCGGATCGATTTAAATCATGATTTTAATCATGATTTAAATCACTGATTTAAATCAAAAGGTTTTTTTTTAATATAAATCACGATTAAAATGAGAAGTGAGAGCAGTGTGCATGTGCGCCCATAGTTACACGGACGAAACTAGGGGCAACGATCTAACGCCAGGGTGAGGGGGGGACCCCAAAGTAAGTAAAAATCTTTTTTGTTTTACTATATGGCAATAGGTAGGTGTTTAAAAGCAGCATGTCTTAATTGTATAAACTATTAATAGCCTCCACATTTTGTTCATACTGCCCCTTTAATTCCACACTTCTAGCTTGGTTTCAGTTTTGGTTTAGTTTCTTTTTCCCTGCATTCAGTTGACATGCCCAAACTTGTTGATAATAAATCTAGCTACTCAGCTACTGACTGCATCGGCTTCATCCGCAGGAGTAGAGAGATTGTTTTCTTCATTTGGTTTTGTGCACACAACAGTCCGAAACCGCTTAGGAACTGCTAAAGCAGGACAACTGGTTTTCCTATTAAAAGTCCTAAATAAACAGTAGGCTTAAAGGACTGATGTATTCACTGAAGATGTTTGCTTACTTCAAACGTTAGAGATAGGCTATTGTTAAAAAGTACTTACTCTCTGTAGTTCAATTCTGAGTGTTTAATAGTGCAAATAAAAATTATTAGGTTTCATAATCAACTGTTTTAATATTTTTATTTGTGTAAAACAATTAGATTTGCAAAAAGACAAAGTTTTGCTTGTGTACAACTTGATTAAAAAATCTGATTTAAATCAAATGATTTAAATCAAAAAAATCTGATTTAAATCAAAAAAATCTGATTTTTTTGATTTTTTTTAAAAAATCAAGATTTTTATCCACCCTGGCCGTGGCCCCCGCCCTCATCTTCTCACATGTCCTTCCTCAGGTTGGGTTTAAGCCGGCAGGAGGGATCCGCAGTGCGAAGGAGGCGCTGGTCTGGCTGTCGCTGATGAAGGAGGAGCTGGGCGATGATTGGCTGACGCCGCAGCTGTTCCGTATTGGGGCGAGTACTCTGCTAGGCGATATAGAGAGACAGGTGAGTGACGGCTCCGGGGGGAGGGGGTCTGTACAGTGGGGGGAGGGGGTCTGTACAGTGGGGGGAGGGGGTCTGTACAGTGGGGGGAGGGGGTCTGTACAGTGGGGGAGGGGGTCTGTACAGTGGGGGAGGGGGTCTGTACAGTGGAGGGAGCGGGGTCTGTACAGTGGGGGGAGGGGGTCTGTACAGTGGGGGGAGGGGGCCTGTACAGTGGGGGGAGGGGGCCTGTACAGTGGGGGAGGGGGCCTGTACAGTGGAGGGAGGGTGCCTGTACAGTGGAGGGAGGGGGCCTGTACAGTGGGGGGAGGGGGTCTGTACAGTGGCGGGAGGGGGTCTGTACAGTGGGGGGTGGGGGGAGGGGGTCTGTACAGTGGAGGGAGGGGGCCTGTACAGTGGAGGGAGGGGGCCTGTACAGTGGAGGGAGGGGGCCTGTACAGTGGAGGGAAGGGGGCTGTACAGTGGAGGGAGGGGGCCTGTACAGTGGAGGGAGGGGGTCTGTACAGTGGGGGGAGGGGGTCTGTACAGTGGGGGGAGGGGGTCTGTACAGTGGGGGGAGGGGGTCTGTACAGTGGGGGGAGGGGGTCTGTACAGTGGGGGGAGGAGGTCTGTACAGTGGGGGGAGGGGGTCTGTACAGTGGGGGGAAGTATAACAGCCATGATGGACGGAATACCAGGGGGTAAGGAATCCCAGGAGCCACTTACCGGGGGAGGGGAATACCAAGGGCTGCTTATTGGAGGGAAAGGAGGGGAATACCAGGGGCAATTTATTGGGGGGAAAGGATGGGAATACCAGGGGCAGCTTATTGGGGGAGGGAGGGGAATACCCAGGGGCTTCTTATTGGGGAGGGGAATACCCAGGGGCTTCTTATTGGGGAGGGGAATACCAGGGGCTTCTTATTGGGGAGGGGAATACCAGGGGCTGCTTATTGAGGGTAAAGGAGGGGAATACTAGGGGCAGCTTATTGGGGGAGGGAGGGGAATACCAGGGGCAGGTTATTGGGGGAGGGAGAGGAATACCAGGGGCAGCTTATTGGGGGAGGGAGGGGAATACTAAGGGCTGCGTATTGGGGGAGGGAGGGGAATACCAGGGGCAGCTTATTGGGGGAGGGAGGGGAATACCAGGGGCAGCTTATTGGGGGAGGGAGGGGAATACCAGGGGCAGCTTATTGGGGGAGGGAGGGGAATACCAGGGGCTGCTTATTGGGGGAGGGAGGGGAATACCCAGGGGCTTCTTATTGGGGAGGGGAATACCCAGGGGCTTCTTATTGGGGAGGGGAATACCAGGGGCTTCTTATTGAGGGTAAAGGAGGGGAATACCAGGGGCAGCTTATTGGGGGAGGGAGGGGAATACCAGGGGCTTCTTATTGAGGGTAAAGGAGGGGAATACTAGGGGCAGCTTATTGGGGGAGGGAGGGGAATACCAGGGGCTTCTTATTGAGGGTAAAGGAGGGGAATACTAGGGGCAGCTTATTGGGGGAGGGAGGGGAATACCAGGGGCTGCTTATTGAGGGTAAAGGAGGGGAATACCAGGGGCAGCATATTGGGGGAGGGAGGGGAATACCAGGGGCAGCTTATTGCAGGAGGGAGAGGATTACCAGGGGCAGCTTATTGGGGGAGGGAGGGGAATACTAAGGGCTGCTTATTGGGGGAGGGAGGGGAATACCAGGGGCAGCTTATTGGGGGAGGGAGGGGAATACCAGGAGCTGCTTATTGGTGGAGGGAGGGGAATACCAGGGGCAGCTTATTGGGGGAGGGAGGGGAATACCAGGGGCAGCTTATTGGGGGAGGGAGGGGAATACCAGGGGCTGCTTATTGGGGGAGGGAGGGGAATACCAGGGGCTGCTTATTGGGGGAGGGAGGGGAATACCAGGGGCTGCTTATTGGGGGAGGGAGGGGAATACCAGGGGCTGCTTATTGGGGATCACCACATCAGACACATCTATCTGTAACTTCTGTTCCAGATTTATCACCATGTGACCGGTCGTTACGCTGCGCACCACGATCTGCCGATGGCCTGAGACCTTCTCCTCCTGATGACCCGTCATAACAGGCCGACCTCATTGGATGCCACTAGATAATCTGTGCCCCCCGCCATGAAGATGACGAGGTTGGGGGTGGTGGCTCCACACTAATCATACATTATTCTATGCGCCCAACCCTGGAGAGGCAGCTGCTCCACCGTCTACTGAAAGACCGAGACCAGAAGCGGAGGCTGAAGGGCCTTTGTGGGGGGCTGACCTTACAGGGAGGAGGAGGCTTGCCACGTGTTTCGTTACCCTGTGGCTCGCCGTGTGTTTTCATGTCCCCCTGCGACTCATCCCATGTCCTGTCCCCCGATGGCTTGCTCCATGTACTGTCCCCTGGCAAAAGGCACCATATACCGTCCCCTGGCGGCTCACCATGTGTTTTCATGTGCCCCGGCTGCTCACCCCTTGTCCTATCCCCCGGTGGCTCACTTCGTGTCCCGTTCGCCGGTGGCTCGCCCCTTGTCCTGTCCCCCGGTGGCACACCTCGTTTCCCATCCACCGGAGGCTCGCCCCTTGTCCTGTCCCCCGGTGGCTCACCTCGTTTCCCATCCGCCGGAGGCTCGCCCCTTGTCCTGTCCCCCGGTGGCTCACCTCGTGTCCCATCCGCTGGTGGCTCGACCCTTGTCTTGTCCCCCGGTGGCTTACCTCGTGTCCCATCCGCCGGTAGCTCGCGCCTTGTCCCATCCGCTGGTGGCTCGCCCCTTATTCCGTCTCCCGGCGGCTCACCTCGTGTCCCATCCGCCGGTGGCTCGACCCTTGTCTTGTTCCCCGGTGGCTCACCTCGTGTCCCATCCGCCGGTAGCTCGTGCCTTGTCCCATCCGCTGGTGGCTCGCCCCTTGTTCCGTCTCCCGGCGGCTCGCCCCTTGTCCTGTCCCCCGGTGGCTCACCTGGTGTCCCATCCGCCGGTGGCTCGCCCCTTGTCCTGTCCCCCGGTGGCTCACCTCGTGTCCCATCCGCCGGTGGCTCGCCCCTTGTCCTGTCCCCCTGTGGCTCACCTCGTGTCCCCTCCGCTGGTAGCTCGCGCCTTGTCCCATCCGCTGGTGGCTCGCCCCTTGTTCCGTCTCCCGGCGGCTCACCTCGTATCCCATCCGCCGGTGGCTCGACCCTTGTCCTGTCCCCCGGCGGCTCACCTCGTGTCTCATTAACAAGCGACGTGCCCCCGTATACCATTAAATATGTTTTGAATAAATACTGTGTCCATATTCTGTCTCGTGTGATGTATCATTGACAGAAAAATTGTCAGCGAAGCGGAGCGACCTCTATTTACAAATGATTATATTGGCAGCTGTCCAACCAGCGGCTTCCTGCAGACGACCGCTATACAGACTGTTATATCGCCACTCCAGATCTGTACACAGATTTATATGTAGAGTCCCATTGCTGTCATGTTGTGCTCTAGTCACTTTCTCAGCTCCTCCCTCCCTGACTCCCTTCTCCATGTAGTCAGGGTCTCATGTCTTCAGCTCCTCTCTCACTCCTTCCTTCCCTGACTCTCTTCTCCTCTATGTAGTCAGGGTCTCATGTCGTCAGCTCCTCCCTCACTCCTTCCTTCCCTGACTCTCTTCTCCTCCATGTAGTCAGGGTCTCATGTCGTCAGCTCCTCCCTGACTCCTTCCTTCCCTGACTCTCTTCTCCTCTATGTAGTCAGGGTCTCATGTCGTCAGCTCCTCCCTCACTCCTTCCCTCCCTGACTTCCTTCTCCTCCATGTAGTCAGGGTCTCATGTCTTCAGCTCCTCCCTCACTCCTTCCCTCCCTGACTCCCTTCTCCTCTATGTAGTCAGGGTCTCATGTCTTCAGCTCCTCCCTCACTCCTTCCTTCCCTGACTCTCTTCTCCATGTAGTCAGGGTCTCATGTCCTCAGCTCCTCCCTCACTCCTTCCTTCCCTGACTCTCTTCTCCTCTATGTAGTCAGGGTCTCATGTCGTCAGCTCCTCCCTCACTCCTTCCTTCCCTGACTCTCTTCTCCTCCATGTAGTCAGGGTCTCATGTCGTCAGCTCCTCCCTGACTCCTTCCTTCCCTGACTCTCTTCTCCTCTATGTAGTCAGGGTCTCATGTCGTCAGCTCCTCCCTCACTCCTTCCCTCCCTGACTTCCTTCTCCTCCATGTAGTCAGGGTCTCATGTCTTCAGCTCCTCCCTCACTCCTTCCTTCCCTGACTCCCTTCTCCTCTATGTAGTCAGGGTCTCATGTCTTCAGCTCCTCCCTCACTCCTTCCTTCCCTGACTCCCTTCTCCATGTAGTCAGGGTCTCATGTCGTCAGCTCCTCCCTCACTCCTTCCTTCCCTGACTCTCTTCTCCTCTATGTAGTCAGGGTCTCATGTCGTCAGCTCCTCCCTCACTCCTTCCTTCCCTGACTCTCTTCTCTATGCAGTCATGATCTCATGTCCTCATCTCCTCCCTCACTCCTTCCTTCCCTGACTCTCTTCTCCTCCATGTAGTCAGGGTCTCATGTCGTCAGCTCCTCCCTCACTCCTTCCTTCCCTGACTCTCTTCTCCTCTATGTAGTCAGGGTCTCATGTCGTCAGCTCCTCCCTCACTCCTTCCCTCCCTGACTCCCTTCTCCTTCATGTAGTCAGGGTCTCATGTCTTCAGCTCCTCCCTCACGCCTTCCTTCCCTGACTCCCTTCTCCATGTAGTCAGGGTCTCATGTCGTCAGCTCCTCCCTCACTCCTTCCCTCCCTGACTCCCTTCTCCTCTATGTAGTCAGGGTCTCATGTCTTCAGCTCCTCCCTCACTCCTTCCTTCCCTGACTCCCTTCTCCATGTAGTCAGGGTCTCATGTCTTCAGCTCCTCCCTCACTCCTTCCTTCCCTGACTCTCTTCTCCTCTATGTAGTCAGGGTCTCATGTCGTCAGCTCCTCCCTCACTCCTTCCTTCCCTGACTCCCTTCTCCTCTATGTAGTCAGGGTCTCATGTCCTCAGCTCCTCTCTCACTCCTTCCTTCCCTTACTCTCTTCTTCTTCTCCATGTAGTCAGGGTCTCATGTCTTCAGCTCCTCCCTCACTCCTTCCTTCCCTGACTCCCTTCTCCATGTAGTCAGGGTCTCATGTCGTCAGCTCCTCCCTCCTTCCCTGACTCTCTTCTCCTCTATGTAGTCAGGCTCTCATGTCCTCAGCTCCTATCTCACTCCTTCTTTCCCTGACTCCCTTCTCCTCCATGTAGTCAGGGTCTCATGTCGTCAGCTCCTCCCTCACTCTTTCCTTCCCTTACTCTCTTCTCCTCTATGTAGTCAGGATCTCATGTCCTCAGCTCCTCTCTCACTCCTTCCTTCCCTGACTCTCTTCTCCTCTATGTCGTCAGGGTCTCATGTCTTCAGCTCCTCCCTCACTCCTTCCTTCCCTTACTCTCTTCTCCTCCATGTAGTCAGGGTCTCATGTCTTCAGCTCCTCCCTCACTCCTTCCCTCCCTGACTCTCTTCTCTATGTAGTCAGGGTCTCATGTCCTCAGCTCCTCCCTCACTCCTTCCTTCCCTGACTCCCTTCTCCTCTATGTAGTCAGGGTCTCATGTCGTCAGCTCCTCTCTCACTCCTTCCTTCCCTGACTCTCTTCTCCTCTATGTAGTCAGGGTCTCATGTCTTCAGCTCCTCCCTCACTCCTTCCTTCCTGACTCTCTTCTCTATGTAGTCAGGGTCTCATGTCCTCAGCTCCTCTCTCACTCCTTCCTTCCCTGACTCTCTTCTCCTCTATGTCGTCAGGGTCTCATGTCTTCAGCTCCTCCCTCACGCCTTCCTTCCCTGACTCTCTTCTCCATGTAGTCAGGGTCTCATGTCTTCAGCTCCTCCCTCACTCCTTCCTTCCCTGACTCCCTTCTCTATGTAGTCAGGGTCTCATGTCTTCAGCTCCTCCCTCACTCCTTCCCTCCCTGACTCCCTTCTCCTCTATGTAGTCAGGGTCTCATGTCTTCAGCTCCTCCCTCACTCCTTCCTTCCCTGACTCCCTTCTCCATGTAGTCAGGGTCTCATGTCGTCAGCTCCTCCTTCCTTCCCTGACTCCCTTCTCCTCTATGTAGTCAGGGTCTCATGTCTTCAGCTCCTCCCTCACTCCTTCCTTCCCTGACTCCCTTCTCCATGTAGTCAGGGTCTCATGTCGTCAGCTCCTCCCTCACTCCTTCCTTCCCTGACTCCCTTCTCCTCTATGTAGTCAGGGTCTCATGTCTTCAGCTCCTCCCTCACTCCTTCCTTCCCTGACTCTCTTCTCCTCTATGTAGTCAGGGTCTCATGTCGTCAGCTCCTCCCTCACTCCTTCCTTCCCTGACTCCCTTCTCCTCTATGTAGTCAGGGTCTCATGTCCTCAGCTCCTCTCTCACTCCTTCCTTCCCTTACTCTCTTCTTCTTCTCCATGTAGTTAGGGTCTCATGTCTTCAGCTCCTCCCTCACTCCTTCCTTCCCTGACTCCCTTCTCCATGTAGTCAGGGTCTCATGTCCTCAGCTCCTCACTCACTCCTTCCCTCCCTGACTCTCTTCTCCTCTATGTAGTCAGGGTCTCATGTCCTCAGCTCCTCCCTCACTCCTTCCCTCCCTGACTCTCTTCTCTATGTAGTCAGGATCTCATGTCCTCAGCTCCTCTCTTATTTCTTCCTTCCCTGACTCCCTTCTCCTCTATGTAGTCAGGGTCTCATGTCGTCAGCTCCTCTCTCA
Organism: Anomaloglossus baeobatrachus; assembly: GCF_048569485.1. Classification (NCBI taxonomy): domain Eukaryota; kingdom Metazoa; phylum Chordata; class Amphibia; order Anura; family Aromobatidae; genus Anomaloglossus; species Anomaloglossus baeobatrachus. The sequence goes on along the minus strand of NC_134356.1, from coordinate 1,457,975 downwards.
CTCCTTCCTTCCCTGACTCTCTTCTCCTCTATGTAGTCAGGGTCTCATGTCCTCAGCTCCTCCCTCACTCCTTCCTTCCCTGACTCCCTTCTCCTCTATGTAGTCAGGGTCTGATGTCCTCAGCTCCTCTCTCACTCCTTCCTTCCCTGACTCTCTTCTCCTCTATGTAGTCAGGCTCTCATGTCCTCAGCTCCTCTCTCACTCCTTCCTTGACTCCCTTCTCCTCCATGTAGTCAGGGTCTCATGTCCTCAGCTCCTCCCTCACTCCTTCCTTCCCTTACTCTCTTCTCCTCTATGTGGTCAGGATTTCATGTCCTCAGCTCCTCCCTCACTCCTTCCTTCCCTGACTCCCTTCTCCTCCATGTAGTCAGGGTCTCATGTCTTCAGCTCCTCCCTCACTCCTTCCTTCCCTGACTCCCTTCTCCTCCATGTAGTCAGGGTCTCATGTCTTCAGCTCCTCCCTCACGCCTTCCTTCCCTGACTCTCTTCTCCATGTAGTCAGGGTCTCATGTCTTCAGCTCCTCCCTCACTCCTTCCTTCCCTGACTCCCTTCTCTATGTAGTCAGGGTCTCATGTCTTCAGCTCCTCCCTCACTCCTTCCCTCCCTGACTCCCTTCTCCTCTATGTAGTCAGGGTCTCATGTCTACAGCTCCTCCCTCACTCCTTCCTTCCCTGACTCCCTTCTCCATGTAGTCAGGGTCTCATGTCGTCAGCTCCTCCTTCCTTCCCTGACTCCCTTCTCTATGTAGTCAGGGTCTCATGTCTTCAGCTCCTCCCTCACTCCTTCCTTCCCTGACTCTCTTCTCTATGCAGTCATGATCTCATGTCCTCATCTCCTCCCTCACTCCTTCCTTCCCTGACTCTCTTCTCCTCCATGTAGTCAGGGTCTCATGTCGTCAGCTCCTCCCTCACTCCTTCCTTCCCTGACTCTCTTCTCCTCTATGTAGTCAGGGTCTCATGTCTTCAGCTCCTCCCTCACTCCTTCCTTCCCTGACTCCCTTCTCTATGTAGTCAGGGTCTCATGTCTTCAGCTCCTCCCTCACTCCTTCCCTCCCTGACTCCCTTCTCCTCTATGTAGTCAGGGTCTCATGTCTTCAGCTCCTCCCTCACTCCTTCCTTCCCTGACTCCCTTCTCCATGTAGTCAGGGTCTCATGTCGTCAGCTCCTCCTTCCTTCCCTGACTCCCTTCTCCTCTATGTAGTCAGGGTCTCATGTCTTCAGCTCCTCCCTCACTCCTTCCTTCCCTGACTCCCTTCTCCTCTATGTAGTCAGGGTCTCATGTCTTCAGCTCCTCCCTCACTCCTTCCTTCCCTGACTCCCTTCTCCATGTAGTCAGGGTCTCATGTCGTCAGCTCCTCCTTCCTTCCCTGACTCCCTTCTCCTGTATGTAGTCAGGGTCTCATGTCTTCAGCTCCTCCCTCACTCCTTCCTTCCCTGACTCTCTTCTCCTCTATGTAGTCAGGGTCTCATGTCGTCAGCATCTCCCTCACTCCTTCCTTCCCTGATTCCCTTCTCTATGTAGTCAGGGTCTCATGTCCTCAGCTCCTCTCTCACTCCTTCCTTCCCTTACTCTCTTCTTCTTCTCCATGTAGTCAGGGTCTCATGTCTTCAGCTCCTCCCTCACTCCTTCCTTCCCTGACTCCCTTCTCCATGTAGTCAGGGTCTCATGTCGTCAGCTCCTCCCTCCTTCCCTGACTCTCTTCTCCTCTATGTAGTCAGGCTCTCATGTCCTCAGCTCCTCACTCACTCCTTCCCTCTCTGACTCTCTTCTCCTGTATGTAGTCAGGGTCTCATGTCCTCAGCTCCTCCCTCACTCTTTCCTTCCCTTACTCTCTTCTCCTCTATGTAGTCAGGATCTCATGTCCTCAGCTCCTCTCTCACTCCTTCCTTCCCTGACTCTCTTCTCCTCTATGTCGTCAGGGTCTCATGTCTTCAGCTCCTCCCTCACTCCTTCCTTCCCTTACTCTCTTCTCCTCCATGTAGTCAGGGTCTCATGTCTTCAGCTCCTCCCTCACTCCTTCCCTCCCTGACTCTCTTCTCTATGTAGTCAGGGTCTCATGTCCTCAGCTCCTCCCTCACTCCTTCCTTCCCTGACTCTCTTCTCCTCCATGTATCAGGGTCTCATGTCTTCAGCTCCTCCCTCACTCCTTCCTTCCCTGACTCTCTTCTCCTCTATGTAGTCAGGGTCTCATGTCCTCAGCTCCTCACTCACTCCTTCCCTCTCTGACTCTCTTCTCCTCTATGTAGTCAGGGTCTCATGTCCTCAGCTCCTCCCTCACTCCTTCCCTCCCTGACTCTATTCTCCTCTATGTAGTCAGGGTCTCATGTCGTCAGCTCCTCTCTCACTCCTTCCTTCCCTGACTCTCTTCTCCTCTATGTAGTCAGGGTCTCATGTCTTTAGCTCCTCCCTCACTCCTTCCTTCCTGACTCTCTTCTCTATGTAGTCAGGGTCTCATGTCCTCAGCTCCTCCCTCACTCCTTCCTTCCCTGACTCTCTTCTCCTCCATGTATCAGGGTCTCATGTCCTCAGCTCCTCCCTCACTCCTTCCTTCCCTGACTCTCTTCTCCTCTATGTAGTCAGGGTCTCATGTCGTCAGCTCCTCTCTCACTCCTTCCTTCCGACTCTCTTCTCCTCTATGTAGTCAGGGTCTCATGTCTTCAGCTCCTCCCTCACTCCTTCCTTCCTGACTCTCTTCTCTATGTAGTCAGGGTCTCATGTCCTCAGCTCCTCCCTCACTCCTTCCTTCCCTGACTCCCTTCTCCTCTATGTAGTCAGGGTCTGATGTCCTCAGCTCCTCTCTCACTCCTTCCTTCCCTGACTCTCTTCTCCTCTATGTAGTCAGGCTCTCATGTCCTCGGCTCCTCTCTCACTCATTCCTTGACTCCCTTCTCCTCCATGTAGTCAGGGTCTCATGTCCTCAGCTCCTCCCTCACTCCTTCCTTCCCTTACTCTCTTCTCCTCTATGTGGTCAGGATCTCATGTCCTCAGCTCCTCCCTCACTCCTTCCTTCCCTGACTCCCTTCTCCTCCATGTAGTCAGGGTCTCATGTCTTCAGCTCCTCCCTCACTCCTTCCTTCCCTGACTCCCTTCTCCTCCATGTAGTCAGGGTCTCATGTCTTCAGCTTCTCCCTCACGCCTTCCTTCCCTGACTCTCTTCTCCATGTAGTCAGGGTCTCATGTCTTCAGCTCCTCCCTCACTCCTTCCTTCCCTGACTCCCTTCTCCTCTATGTAGTCAGGGTCTCATGTCTTCAGCTCCTCCCTCACTCCTTCCTTCCCTGACTCCCTTCTCCATGTAGTCAGGGTCTCATGTCGTCAGCTCCTCCCTCACTCCTTCCTTCCCTGACTCCCTTCTCCTCTATGTAGTCAGGGTCTCATGTCTTCAGCTCCTCCCTCACTCCTTCCTTCCCTGACTCTCTTCTCCTCTATGTAGTCAGGGTCTCATGTCGTCAGCTCCTCCCTCACTCCTTCCTTCCCTGACTCCCTTCTCCTCTATGTAGTCAGGGTCTCATGTCCTCAGCTCCTCTCTCACTCATTCCTTGACTCCCTTCTCCTCCATGTAGTCAGGGTCTCATGTCCTCAGCTCCTCCCTCACTCCTTCCTTCCCTTACTCTCTTCTCCTCTATGTGGTCAGGATCTCATGTCCTCAGCTCCTCCCTCACTCCTTCCTTCCCTGACTCCCTTCTTCTCCATGTAGTCAGGGTCTCATGTCTTCAGCTCCTCCCTCACTCCTTCCTTCCCTGACTCCCTTCTCCTCCATGTAGTCAGGGTCTCATGTCTTCAGCTTCTCCCTCACGCCTTCCTTCCCTGACTCTCTTCTCCATGTAGTCAGGGTCTCATGTCTTCAGCTCCTCCCTCACTCCTTCCTTCCCTGACTCCCTTCTCTATGTAGTCAGGGTCTCATGTCGTCAGCTCCTCCTTCCTTCCCTGACTCCCTTCTCCTCTATGTAGTCAGGGTCTCATGTCGTCAGCTCCTCCCTCACTTCTTCCTTCTCTGACTCCCTTCTCTATGTAGTCAGGGTCTCATGTCTTCAGCTCCTCCCTCACTCCTTCCCTCCCTGACTCCCTTCTCCTCTATGTAGTCAGGGTCTCATGTCTTCAGCTCCTCTCTCACTCCTTCCTTCCCTGACTCCCTTCTCCATGTAGTCAGGGTCTCATGTTGTCAGCTCCTCCTTCCTTCCCTGACTCCCTTCTCCTCTATGTAGTCAGGGTCTCATGTCTTCAGCTCCTCCCTCACTCCTTCCTTCCCTGACTCCCTTCTCCATGTAGTCAGGGTCTCATGTCGTCAGCTCCTCCCTCACTCCTTCCTTCCCTGACTCCCTTCTCCTCTATGTAGTCAGGGTCTCATGTCTTCAGCTCCTCCCTCACTCCTTCCTTCCCTGACTCTCTTCTCCTCTATGTAGTCAGGGTCTCATGTCGTCAGCTCCTCCCTCACTCCTTCCTTCCCTGACTCCCTTCTCCTCTATGTAGTCAGGGTCTCATGTCCTCAGCTCCTCTCTCACTCCTTCCTTCCCTTACTCTCTTCTTCTTCTCCATGTAGTCAGGGTCTCATGTCTTCAGCTCCTCCCTCACTCCTTCCTTCCCTGACTCTCTTCTCTATGTAGTCAGGGTCTCATGTCTTCAGCTCCTCCCTCACTCCTTCCTTCCCTGACTCTCTTCTCCTCTATGTAGTCAGGGTCTCATGTCCTCAGCTCCTCCCTCACTCCTTCCTTCCCTGACTCTCTTCTCCTCCATGTAGTCAGGGTCTCATGTCCTCAGCTCCTCCCTCACTTCTTCCTTCCCTGACTCCCTTCTCCTCTATGTAGTCAGGGTCTCATGTCTTCAGCTCCTCTCTCACTTCTTCCTTCCCTGACTCTCTTCTCCTCTATGTAGTCAGGGTCTCATGTCGTCAGCTCCTCCCTCACTCCTTCCTTCCCTGACTCTCTTCTCCTCTATGTAGTCAGGGTCTCATGTCGTCAGCTCCTCCCTCACTCCTTCCTTCCCTGACTCCCTTCTCCTTTATGTAGTCAGGGTCTCATGTCGTCAGCTCCTCCCTCACTTCTTCCTTCTCTGACTCCCTTCTCTATGTAGTCAGGGTCTCATGTCTTCAGCTCCTCCCTCACTCCTTCCCTCCCTGACTCCCTTCTCCTCTATGTAGTCAGGGTCTCATGTCGTCAACTCCTCTCTCACTTCTTCCTTCTCTGACTCTCTTCTCTATGTAGTCAGGGTCTCATGTCTTCAGCTCCTCTCTCACTTCTTCCTTCCCTGACTCTCTTCTCCTCTATGTAGTCAGGGTCTCATGTCGTCAGCTCCTCCCTCACTTCTTCCTTCTCTGACTCCCTTCTCCTCTATGTAGTCAGGGTCTCATATCTTCAGCTCCTCCCTCACTTCTTCCTTCCTTGACTCCCTTCTTCTCCTCTATGTAGTCAGGGTCTCATGTCTTCAGCTCCTCTCTCACTTCTTCCTTTTCTGACTCTCTTCTCCTCTATGTAGTCAGGGTCTCATGTCTTCAGCTCCTCTCTCACTTCTTCCCTCCCTGACTCTTCTTCTCCTCTATGTAGTCAGGGTCTCATGTCGTCAGCTCCTCCCTCACTCCTTCCTTCCCTGACTCCCTTCTCCTCTATGTAGTCAGGGTCTCATGTCTTCAGCTCCTCCCTCACTCCTTCCTTCCCTGACTCCCTTCTCCATGTAGTCAGGGTCTCATGTCGTCAGCTCCTCCTTCCTTCCCTGACTCTCTTCTCCTCTATGTAGTCAGGGTCTCATGTCTTCAGCTCCTCCCTCACTCCTTCCTTCCCTGACTCCCTTCTCCATGTAGTCAGGGTCTCATGTCGTCAGCTCCTCCCTCACTCCTTCCTTCCCTGACTCCCTTCTCCTGTATGTAGTCAGGGTCTCATGTCTTCAGCTCCTCCCTCACTCCTTCCTTCCCTGACTCTCTTCTCCTCTATGTAGTCAGGGTCTCATGTCGTCAGCATCTCCCTCACTCCTTCCTTCCCTGACTCCCTTCTCCTCTATGTAGTCAGGGTCTCATGTCCTCAGCTCCTCTCTCACTCCTTCCTTCCCTTACTCTCTTCTTCTTCTCCATGTAGTCAGGGTCTCATGTCTTCAGCTCCTCCCTCACTCCTTCCTTCCCTGACTCCCTTCTCCATGTAGTCAGGGTCTCATGTCGTCAGCTCCTCCCTCCTTCCCTGACTCTCTTCTCCTCTATGTAGTCAGGCTCTCATGTCCTCAGCTCCTCACTCACTCCTTCCCTCTCTGACTCTCTTCTCCTCTATGTAGTCAGGGTCTCATGTCCTCAGCTCCTCCCTCACTCTTTCCTTCCCTTACTCTCTTCTCCTCTATGTAGTCAGGATCTCATGTCCTCAGCTCCTCTCTCACTCCTTCCTTCCCTGACTCTCTTCTCCTCTATGTCGTCAGGGTCTCATGTCTTCAGCTCCTCCCTCACTCCTTCCTCCCCTTACTCTCTTCTCCTCCATGTAGTCAGGGTCTCATGTCTTCAGCTCCTCCCTCACTCCTTCCCTCCCTGACTCTCTTCTCTATGTAGTCAGGGTCTCATGTCCTCAGCTCCTCCCTCACTCCTTCCTTCCCTGACTCTCTTCTCCTCCATGTATCAGGGTCTCATGTCTTCAGCTCCTCCCTCACTCCTTCCTTCCCTGACTCTCTTCTCCTCTATGTAGTCAGGGTCTCATGTCCTCAGCTCCTCACTCACTCCTTCCTTCTCTGACTCTCTTCTCCTCTATGTAGTCAGGGTCTCATGTCCTCAGCTCCTCCCTCACTCCTTCCCTCCCTGACTCTCTTCTCTATGTAGTCAGGGTCTCATGTCGTCAGCTCCTCTCTCACTCCTTCCTTCCCTGACTCTCTTCTCCTCTATGTAGTCAGGGTCTCATGTCTTCAGCTCCTCCCTCACTCCTTCCTTCCTGACTCTCTTCTCTATGTAGTCAGGGTCTCATGTCCTCAGCTCCTCCCTCACTCCTTCCTTCCCTGACTCTCTTCTCCTCCATGTATCAGGGTCTCATGTCCTCAGCTCCTCCCTCACTCCTTCCTTCCCTGACTCTTCTCCTCTATGTAGTCAGGGTCTCATGTCCTCAGCTCCTCACTCACTCCTTCCCTCTCTGACTCTCTTCTCTATGTAGTCAGGATCTCATGTCCTCAGCTCCTCTCTTATTTCTTCCTTCCCTGACTCCCTTCTCCTCTATGTAGTCAGGGTCTCATGTCGTCAGCTCCTCTCTCACTCCTTCCTTCCGACTCTCTTCTCCTCTATGTAGTCAGGGTCTCATGTCTTCAGCTCCTCCCTCACTCCTTCCTTCCTGACTCTCTTCTCTATGTAGTCAGGGTCTCATGTCCTCAGCTCCTCCCTCACTCCTTCCTTCCCTGACTTCCTTCTCCTCTATGTAGTCAGGGTCTGATGTCCTCAGCTCCTCTCTCACTCCTTCCTTCCCTGACTCTCTTCTCCTCTATGTAGTCAGGCTCTCATGTCTTCAGCTCCTCCCTCACTCCTTCCTTCCCTGACTCCCTTCTCCTCCATGTAGTCAGGGTCTCATGTCTTCAGCTCCTCCCTCACTCCTTCCTTCCCTGACTCCCTTCTCCTCCATGTAGTCAGGGTCTCATGTCTTCAGCTTCTCCCTCACGCCTTCCTTCCCTGACTCTCTTCTCCATGTAGTCAGGGTCTCATGTCTTCAGCTCCTCCCTCACTCCTTCCTTCCCTGACTCTCTTCTCTATGTAGTCAGGGTCTCATGTCTTCAGCTCCTCCCTCACTCCTTCCTTCCCTGACTCTCTTCTCCTCTATGTAGTCAGGGTCTCATGTCCTCAGCTCCTCCCTCACTCCTTCCTTCCCTGACTCTCTTCTCCTCCATGTAGTCAGGGTCTCATGTCCTCAGCTCCTCCCTCACTTCTTCCTTCCCTGACTCCCTTCTCCTCTATGTAGTCAGGGTCTCATGTCTTCAGCTCCTCTCTCACTTCTTCCTTCCCTGACTCTCTTCTCCTCTATGTAGTCAGGGTCTCATGTCGTCAGCTCCTCCCTCACTCCTTCCTTCCCTGACTCTCTTCTCCTCTATGTAGTCAGGGTCTCTTGTCGTCAGCTCCTCCCTCACTCCTTCCTTCCCTGACTCCCTTCTCCTCTATGTAGTCAGGGTCTCATGTCGTCAGCTCCTCCCTCACTTCTTCCTTCTCTGACTCCCTTCTCTATGTAGTCAGGGTCTCATGTCTTCAGCTCCTCCCTCACTCCTTCCCTCCCTGACTCCCTTCTCCTCTATGTAGTCAGGGTCTCATGTCGTCAGCTCCTCTCTCACTTCTTCCTTCTCTGACTCTCTTCTCTATGTAGTCAGGGTCTCATGTCTTCAGCTCCTCTCTCACTTCTTCCTTCCCTGACTCTCTTCTCCTCTATGTAGTCAGGGTCTCATGTCGTCAGCTCCTCTCTCACTTCTTCCTTCTCTGACTCTCTTCTCTATGTAGTCAGGGTCTCATGTCTTCAGCTCCTCTCTCACTTCTTCCTTCCCTGACTCTCTTCTCCTCTATGTAGTCAGGGTCTCATGTCGTCAGCTCCTCTCTCACTTCTTCCTTCTCTGACTCCCTTCTCCTCTATGTAGTCAGGGTCTCATGTCTTCAGCTCCTCTCTCACTTCTTCCTTTTCTGACTCTTTTCTCCTCTATGTAGTCAGGGTCTCATGTCGTCAGCTCCTCCCTCACTTCTTCCTTCCTTGACTCCCTTCTTCTCCTCTATGTAGTCAGGGTCTCATGTCTTCAGCTCCTCTCTCACTTCTTCCTTTTCTGACTCTTTTCTCCTCTATGTAGTCAGGGTCTCATGTCGTCAGCTCCTCCCTCACTTCTTCCCTCCCTGACTCTTCTTCTCCTCTATGTAGTCAGGATCTCATGTCTTCAGCTCCCCTCTCACTTCTTCCTTTTCTGACTCTTTTCTCCTCTATGTAGTCAGGGTCTCATGTCGTCAGCTCCTCCCTCACTTCTTCCCTCCCTGACTCTTCTTCTCCTCTATGTAGTCAGGGTCTCATGTCGTCAGCTCCTCCCTCACTCCTTCCTTCCCTGACTCCCTTCTTCTTCATGTAGTCAGGGTCTCATGTCTTCAGCTCCTCCCTCACTCCTTCCTTCCCTGACTCCCTTCTTCTCCATGTAGTCAGGGTCTCATGTCTTCAGCTCCTCTCTCACTTCCTTCTCTAGTTGGGAAACCAAAAAATACGTGTATGTACAACAAAGACTGAAAACAAAAATGATAAAATTAGGGCACGAAGATATATACAAACTGTACATCATATGTGTCATAATACATGCTGAAATGTAGAATCCGTGACTCAAATTATCGTATTGGTGTCACATGGGATACTTCGGAATAATCTCAGATGAGGGCCAGCGTCTCGTCAGAAAAGAAATTCCTGATATATTTAGAAAATAAGGTAACATGTTATAGTACACAATATTGTGGGCGCAAAAGGCAAAAAAGAGCCAAAGATCATATGAGGAGGCAATACCATGGAAGGAGAGCAGCAAATAATATCTAGAGGGGTATTAGTAACAAAAGCAAATGCAGAAAGGGGACAAGCCTGGAGGAGGAATAAATGTGAGGACCCGACCCACAAAGACCCGCCCCAATGCGCACATCAATCAAGGTGCATCAGGGGCGACTTTGATTAAAGATATTTAAACAACCAAGCATCAGATAACTTTCTATAACACGTATGCCTGGATTCAGCATCTTAGTGCCTGTATGGCACTGCCTTTACCTCATATAGCAAAATCCTGTAGGATTGTCCTTTTTAACTGTGGTTTATCACATATTTGGGAAGCTGAGTTCTATTTCCCTGCCACACCTGCTCTCAATCAAGAAATCACTTAAAGAGGACCTGCCTGACAAAGTGAAGTAGACTAAAAGATCCTCAAAGCCAGACATCATGCTGCAATCCAAAGACATTCAGAAACAAATGAGAACCAAAGTAATTGAGATCTATCAGTCTGGAAAAGGTTATAAAACCATTGCTAAAGCTTTGGGACGCCAGAGAAGAATGAGAAACATTATCCACAAATGGTAAAAACATGGAACAGTGGTGAATCCTCTCAAGAGTGTCCGGCCGAGCAAAATTACTCCAAGAGTGCAGCGACGACTCATCAAAGAGATCACAAAAGACCCCACAACAACAGCCAAAGACCTGTAGGCCTCACTTGTGTCAGTTAAGGTCAGTGCTCATGACTCCACCATAAGAAAGAGACCGGGCTACAAGCTCCAAGACGAAAACCACTGCTGAGCTAAAAGAGCATAAAGGCTCGTCTCAGTTCTGCCAGAAAACCTCTTGATGATCCGGAAGACTTTTGGGAGCTGTAAAGTTACTACAGGTGCATGTAAGTTTACCAGATGGTACTGTAAAGTTACTACAGGTGCACGTAAATGGCGCATTGCATCAGTTAAAGACTTCATGAAGAAAGTATGGTGGATACAAAGACTCATATGTGGCACCCCTGAGGCCCAGTCGCCACAGGGTATTGCATCTGACTTAAGGTGTAATACTCATCCCAGGTAAGGAAGAGGTTAACCACTGGTTTTCACTTACACAACACAGCTAGGAAGTGAGTCAGCGGCTACACAACACACAGCATAGCAGCCAGCCACTGGAACTGGGCTGGAGGTGGTCACCATAGCAATGGGACTTCAGGACTTCCCCTAGTCAGTCAACAGGAAGGTGGGGGCAGCATGAGGGAAGTTAGAGAACACCTGGACTTTTACCTGAGAATAGTCTGCGACACAGAACAACACAGTTGCTGTGGAGAGAGCTCAAGAGCTTCCACAGTTAGGACCAGGCAGACTGGAAGGAGCAAGAGACGACCAGTGGAACTGTGGGACACAGGACTAAATACGGTCGCTGTGGGAAGAGCATAGTTGCTTCTTCGGGACCGGCGCTGTGCAGGGTGTTATGATCCGGAACCATGGAAGACCACCACAAATCATTGGCAAAAGGTGACAAGAGCATTGGCAACTAATCTGGCCGCCATCCCCTTACTAAGCAACACAACTAGAAGTAGCCGAGGGGTGAACTAACATCCTGTGCACCACGAACCCAGCCGGAGAACTAACTATCCTAAAGGTAGGAAAGATGAATAACTCTCTGCCTCAGAAAATAGACCAGAATAGCTAGCCCCCCACATTCAAAGACTGCGGTGATATAGGAAAAACACAATACACAGGTAGATGACAGGATTAGCAAAAGGTGAGGCCCCCGCTGACTAAAATAGGAAAGGACAGGATAGGGACTGATGGTGGCCAGAGAAAAACCCTGCAAAATACCAACTTCCTGATAGTACAAAAAGGCCCTCAGATCGCACGATCTGAACTCCGTCCTATACCAGGTGCCCTTGTCATACCAATGAACAGAAAACAAGAAACATAACAAAGTCAACAAGCCTAAAACACATGGACCCAAAGGAGCTATACTCCACACAGAACTGCAGGGAGTTCCCCAACAAACCACTGAGGGGAAAAATCCCTGCAAGCAAATAAACTGAAAACAACCACAGCATATGACAAACCCAGATAAGCCAAAGAACCATACAATAAATAAAGAGCAAGCACTTGTCTGGAGTAGATGTGGTGTAGAGCAGAATGAAGCAGGCTGGAGATACAAAGAACAACTGACATCCGGCAACAGCCTGCAATCAGACCCGGATTTAAATAAGCAGAGAATTAGCAAAGGAAACACCCACTGCACAACACACCTGGTCCAAGTCCAAACCATTCCTGGCCACCAGAGGGAGCCTCCCAGCAGCCAAAACATAACTAACATTCACAACAGTACCCCCCCCTTGAGGAGGGGTCACCGAACCCTCACCCACGCCACCGGGTCGCTCGGGATGAGCATGATGGAAGGCGCGAACCAACCTGTCCGCATGAATGTCAGAAGCCACAACCCAAGAGTTATCCTCCTGCCCATAACCCTTCCATTTCACAAGGTACTGAAGCTGACGCCTACTGCGACGGGAATCCAGAATTTTTTCAACCTCATACTCCAGATCCCCTTGTACCAAAACAGGGTCAGGAGGCGCTGCTGCAGGAACTGCCGGCTCCACATGTTTCTTCAGCAAGGACTTATGGAAGACATTGTGAATCTTAAATGACGCAGGCAGAGTCAAACGAAAAGATACAGGGTTAATAATCTCCAAAATCTTATAAGGTCCAATAAATCTGGGCTTAAATTTAGGAGATGGAATTCTCATAGGAATATTTTTAGAGGACAACCACACCATGTCCCCTACTTTAAACCGGGGACCAACAGTCCGACGCCGGTTGGCAAACTTTTGGGCAGTTCCTTGTGACTGAAACAATTTATCCACTACCTGCCCCCAAATCTGCTGCATTCTGTTGACCACCGAATCCACCCCCGGACAGTCAGACGCCTCAAGCTGCCCTGAGAGGAACCTAGGGTGATACCCAAAATTGCAGAAAAAAGGTGACACCAATGTGGTAGAGCTAGCTCTATTGTTAAGGGCAAATTCAGCCAAAGGCAAAAACGAAACGCAGTCATCCTGATCCGCAGAAGCAAAACACCGTAAATAGGTCTCCAGGGTCTGGTTAGCCCTTTCAGTCTGACCGTTGGTCTGAGGATGAAACGCCTTGGAGAAGGACAGCTGAACACCCAATTTGGAGAAAAAAATCCTCCAAAACCTGGATACAAACTGCACCCCTCTGTCAGAAACAATGTTTTCGGGAATACCATGCAAACGGACAACATGTTGGAAAAACAAAGGCACCAACTCTGATGAAGACGGCAACTTAGATAGGGGAACCAAGTGGACCATCTTGGAGAATCTGTCACAGATCACCCAAATCACAGTCATTTTCTGAGAGACGGGAAGCTCTGAAATAAAATCCATAGAGATGTGCGTCCAAGGTTTCTTAGGTACCGGTAAAGGCAATAATAGCCCACTAGAACGTGAACAACAGGGCTTGGACCTAGAACAAACTCCACACGACTGCACAAAACGACGGACATCTCGGGACAGGGAAAGCCACCAAAAAGAGCGTCTCACAAGATCCCGAGTACCAAAAATGCCAGGATGACCCCCCAAAACAGAGCAATGCCTGGAGATACAAAGAACAACTGACATCAGACAACAGCCTGCAATCAGACCAGGATTTAAATAAGCAGAGAGTTAGCAAAGGAAACGCCCACTGCACAACACACCTGGTCCAAGTCCAAACCATTCCTGGCCACCAGAGGGAGCCTCCCAGCAGCCAAAACATAACTAACATTCACAACAGCAGGGTGCAGAGCCCTAGGGTGGAACATACTCTACATTGGACCACCAGAATCTGCCGGACAGGGGGATTCCACGTCTCTCTGGCCACCACAGAATCCTGGGGCACAGTGCACATAGGATCCGGAGTTGTGATTACAGTCAGGCTCCATAGCGGATCCGCGCCACCTGCAGACGGGACAGGAACTTTAACACCGATCAGGGGTTCCCAACTACTTCAGGTAACGGGGATCCACACAGAAAGCGCAAGGAAGGAAGGTCTCACTCTCCACAACTCCGGTGGTGGCTTCTGAGGTACCCGGGATCGGCTGGGGCCCATCACAGCGGAAACCGGCACTCCAAGGGTGACAACTGAACTATGAGTAAAAGACCTGGAACCGCAACTACTGTGTCAGCCCTTCATTGCCGGCGCCGTCGCCCCGTGCTTTGGCGTCCACAGCCACTACTACCTCCATCACCCTCCCTGGGGCCTAGCTTAACCTGCGGGAAGCTGAGCTATCCTAGCTGTGACACCATCCGCCCCAGAGGACAGCGACCGCAGCGGCGGCTAATCCCTGGCCACATACCGCAGGTGGTGTCACGAGACAATTCCCAACATCCTTATCATCTCCCCACCATCATCCCATCCTCCATCCCTTTTGGTGTACACCTCGGGGCCACGAAGCTGGGCAGGGCCACCTGTGACATCCCAGACCCGACATCACCGGCCCGGCGACGAGTATTTTAACCCCCTGCACCGTGGGTGCTACACATACATGGCATTTGTGCCGGTGGTGTAGTTTAGTGCTGAGTGTGGTGAATGTGAGGGTTCATCTCTGTTAGCAGAGGCGCTAATTATGGGGAGGTATCTGAATGTCCAGGTTTGGCCCAATTCATTCCTCATGTGGCACTAATGGAAATGCCATAACTCTGTGCCATACTGATAAAATCCACTGACAATCCATCCGAGGAGACACCTGGGCTCAGGGAATCTCATGTACCACCCGAATTACGGAGATCTCGTAGCCGTGTCTCCTGCAGCTCAGATCCTAAAAATAAATCATCTCCAGGACATGGTCGCCCTTGCATATAAATGGCCGTCAGCTGCGGGGTGGGTGAGAGTGGGAAGCGGAGCGCCGTACACAAACACTGAGGCTCGTATGTCAATGAGTAACTGTATCGTATATTCTTGTATATACTTTGTATATTTCTTCCATAATATAGCACCAGCGTTTTCCACAGTTATACACATTACCGTCCCCGGCGAGCCTCACATTCTATATTCCCTATCCATATGTTATTGAGGTGGACAAACCTGCGGATACATACAAACTCCAAGGACCTCCCCCGCGCTGCGCACTATGAGGGAAACCTTTCTATCCCTTTTGTCCCGGATGATTCTTTGGAGAAGACGTATCTGAAGCTGAGATGTGAGGTGTGTGATCCCCGGTGGATCTCGGTCTGTAACTGTAGCGCCCCTGAGACTGGTCGCTACAGAGTATATTATTATATCCTCCCCGGGCAGGTCAAGATGTTAATCTAGTAAGTTCTACACACACTTCACACCACCATACAGCAGGGAGAAGCAGTCACTAGGAAAGGGTTTAACAATGTTTCTACAGACACAGGAAGTGACTCAGCCAGTTCTTAGCAGACCCGGGTCGCCATAGCAACTTGCAAAAGTGGGGGCATGAGCAGTTAGGAGTAGAAAACAGTTTCACTCTACCTCAGAATAAGCTTGGGCACAAGACAGAGCAGACGCACGGTGTGTAGCTCCCTGAAGGGAGGCTGTCAGGCCTTCAGGGAGGCAGTGTCTGGATGTAACACCGATCAGACAGCTCCACCAAGCTGGGGGTCAGTAATACCTAGAGAGATGGGACCCGGCACTTGTAATCATGGACTAAAAGTGAGCAGTCAAAAGAGCACGGGACAGAGCACAGGAGAGGTACAGAGCCCTAGTTCGCGTGGCCGAGGTGCGGCAGCAGAGAGGGAGCCTGAGAGAGGGGGATAGAGGTCCGACCCACGAGAGGCCCAGACTGCCGGCCATACAGGCCAGGACCGGGGAAGAAAACAGAGTTGTACTTGGAGGAAAAAGGTCACAGATTACAAAACCAGATCCAGCCTCTGACCTGCCCAGGAAGCGACCAGACTCTCTGATGGCGAGGACCAGCACCCGGGGTGCGATACCACCTGAGCCAGTAAATAAAGTGACTGGAGCCCGCACCTGGTGACTCTGTGAGTAATTGCCACCGCCCTGCGCTCTGGCGCTCCCGTGGACTGCCACCCCCGTTCTCACCAACCTCCTGGGGTACCCCGCTCCACCCGTGGGGAGCGATACCATCCCGGCTGCACCTAACATCTGCCCCGGAGAGAGACTGTGCATACCGCGGGTGGTGCTGTGAAGCACATGGACCCCCATGCTGTGCTCTATGAGGGGAACCTTTCTATCTCCTTGTCCCTGGATGATTCTTTGGAGAAGACGTATCTGGAGCTGAGATGTGAGGAGTGTGATCCCCGGTGGATCTCGGGCTGTAGCCATGCAGACGGGTCCGGTGGGATGTGATCCATGGCCCCCCGCGCTGGGCAGTATGAGGGGAATCTTTCTATCTCCTTGTCCCTGGATGATTCTTTGGAGAAGATGTATCTGGAGCTGAGATGTGAGGAGTGTGATCCTGGTGGATTTCGGGCTGTAGCCATGCAGACGTGTCCGGTGGGATGTGATCCATGGACCCCCGTGCTGAGCAGTATGAGGGGAACCTTTCTATCCCTTTGTCCCTGGATGATTCTTTGGAGAAGACGTATCTGGAGCTGAGATGTGAGGAGTGTGATCCCCGGTGGATCTTGGGCTGTAACCATGCAGACGTGTCCGGTGGGATGTGATCCATGGACCCCCGTGCTATGCAGTATGAGGGGAATCTTTCTATCCCTTTGTCCCTGGATGATTCTTTGGAGAAGACGTATCTGGAGCTGAGATGTGAGGAGTGTGATCCCCGGTGGATTTCGGGCTGTAGCCATGCAGACGTGTCCGGTGGGATGTGATCCATGGACCCCCGCGCTGGGCAGTATGAGGGGAACCTTTCTATCTCCTTGTCCCTGGATGATTCTTTGGAGAAGACGTATCTGGAGCTGAGATGTGAGGAGTGTGATCCCTGGTGGATCTCGGGCTGTAGCCATGCAGACGTGTCCGGTGGGATGTGATCCATGGACCCCCGTGCTGTGCTCTATGAGGGGAACCTTTCTATCCCTTTGTCCCTGGATGATTCTTTGGAGAAGACGTATCTGGAGCTGAGATGTGAGGAGTGTGATCCCCGGTGGATCTTGGGCTGTAACCATGCAGACGTGTCTGGTGGGATGTGATCCATGGACCCCCGTGCTGTGCTCTATGAGGGGAACCTTTCGATCCCTTTGTCCCTGGATGATTCTTTGGAGAAGACGTATCTGGAGCTGAGATGTGAGGAGTGTGATCCCCGGTGGATCTTGGGCTGTAACCATGCAGAGGTGTCTGGTGGGATGTGATCCATGGACCCCCGTGCTATGCAGTATGAGGGGAACCTTTCGATCCCTTTGTCCCTGGATGATTCTTTGGAGAAGACGTATCTGGAGCTGAGATGTGAGGAGTGTGATCCCCGATGGATCTTGGGCTGTAACCATGCAGACGTGTCCGACGGAATGTGATCCATGGACCCCCGCGCTGCGCTCTATGAGGGGAACCTTTCGATCCCTTTGTCCCTGAATGATTCTTTGGAGAAGACGTATCTGGAGCTGAGATGTGAGGAGTGTGATCCCCCGTGGATCTCGGGCTGTAGCCATACAAACGTGTCTGGTGGGATGTGATCCATGGACCCCCGTGCTGTGCTCTGTGAGGGGAACCTTTCGATCCCTTTGTCCCTGGATGATTCTTTGGAGAAGACGTATCTGGAGCTGAGATGTGAGGAGTGTGATCCCCGGTGGATCTTGGGCTGTAACCATGCAGACGTGTCTGGTGGGATGTGATCCATGGACCCCCGTGCTGTGCTCTATGAGGGGAACCTTTCGATCCCTTTGTCCCTGGATGATTCTTTGGAGAAGACGTATCTGGAGCTGAGATGTGAGGAGTGTGATCCCTGGTGGATCTCGGGCTGTAACCATGCAGCCTCCTGTAAACACTGTATCACCTCTCCACTGGCGGACGCTCCGGCTCTTCTGCAGCAGCACGAGGCCATTCAGCGGTGAGTGGTGGGCGCAGCCTCGGGATTTAGGAACAGAAAGACAGGAACTTCTTTACTACAGAGAAGTCTGGGATTTAAGGGGAATCTGTCCCCCTTTTGCATTTTTTTTAGTTATTAATATGGGCATGCAGATGGCATAGAGGTGAAATTAGACCGCCATATCTGATGCATCCTGGAGGTGATGTGTCTGTTATATCTCCTGTCTTCCAGGCTATGGGGCGGGCACTGCCCGGAAGATAATCCAGCCACAGGATTCCTCCTGCCCTTCTCTTCCCTGGGGTCCCTGTGATGTCAGGTGCCGGTCCTGAAGTCCCGCGCCTGTGCATTCTGCCTGCCGTCTCTCCCTGCACTGTTCTGCAATTCTGTGGGCACAGGCTTCAGTGTTGCTGTGTGCAGGCGCCGGGGAGTCACTGCTGATATACAGTGGAGGGGAGTGATGGCAGGCAGAATGCGCACGCGCCAGGGAGTCACTGCTGCTTCACAGTGCAGGGAGGGACGGCAGGCAGAATGCGCACGCGCCAGGGAGTCACTGCTGCTTCACAGTGCAGGGAGGGACGGCAGGCAGAATGCGCACGCGCCAGGGAGTCACTGCTGCTTCACAGTGCAGGGAGGGACGGCAGGCAGAATGCGCACGCGCCAGGGAGTCACTGCTGCTTCACAGTGCAGGGAGGGACGGCAGGCAGAATGCGCACGCGCCAGGGAGTCACTGCTGATATACAGTGGAGGGGAGTGATGGCAGGCAGAATGCGCACGCGCCAGGGAGTCCCTGCTGCTTCACAGTGCAGGGAGGGATGGCAGGCAGAATGCGCACGCGCCAGGGAGTCACTGCTGATATACAGTGGAGGGGAGTGACGGCAGGCAGAATGCGCAGGCGCCGGGGAGTCACTGCTGATATACAGTGGAGGGGAGTGACAGCAGGCAGAATGTGCAGGCACCGGGGAGTCACTGCTGCTTCACAGTGCAGAGGAGAGACGGCAGGCAGAATGTGCAGGCACCGGGAGTCACTGCTGCTTCACAGTGCAGAGGAGAGACGGCAGGCAGAATGCGCAGGCGCCGGGGAGTCACTGCTGATATACAGTGGAGGGGAGTGACGGCAGGCAGAATGCGCACGCGCCAGGGAGTCACTGCTGCTTCACAATGCAGGGGAGTGATGGCAGGCAGAATGTACAGGCACCGGGGAGTCACTGCTGCTTCACAGTGCCGGGAGGGACGGCAGGCAGAATGTGCAGGCACCAGGGAGTCACTGCTGCTTCACAGTGCAGGGAGGGACGGCAGGCAGAATGTGCAGGCACCGGGGAGTCACTGCTGCTTCACAGTGCAGGGAGGGACGGCAGAATGTGCAGGCACCGGGGAGTCACTGCTGCTTCACAGTGCAGAGGAGAGACGGCAGGCAGAATGTGCAGGCACAGAGCAGTCACTGCTGCTTCACAGTGCAGAGGAGAGACGGCAGGCAGAATGTGCAGGCACCGGGGAGTCACTGCTGCTTCACAGTGCAGAGGAGAGACGGCAGGCAGAATGTGCAGGCACCGGGGAGTCACTGCTGCTTCACAGTGCAGGGAGGGATGGCAGGCAGAGTGTGCAGGTGTCGGGGAATCACTGCTGCTTCACAGTGCAGGGGAGAGACGGCAGGCAGAATGTGCAGGCACAGAGCAGTCACTGCTGCTTCACAGTGCAGAGGAGAGACGGCAGGCAGAATGTGCAGGCACCGGGGAGTCACTGCTGCTTCACAGTGCAGAGGAGAGACGGCAGGCAGAATGTGCAGGCACAGAGCAGTCACTGCTGTTTCACAGTGCAGGGAGGGACAGCAGGCAGAATGTGCAGGCATCGGGGAGTCACTGCTGATATATAGTGTAGGGGAGAGACGGCAGGCAGAATGTGCAGGCACCGGGGAGTTACTGCTGATATATAGTGGAGGGGAGAGACGGCAGGCAGAATGTGCAGGCACCGGGGAGTCACTGCTGCTTCACAGTGCAGGGAGAGACGGCAGGCAGAATGTGCAGGCACTGGGGAGTCACTGCTGCTTCACATTGCAGGGGAGAGATGGCAGGCAGAGTGTGCAGGTGCTGGGGAGTCACTGCTGCTTCACAGTGCAGGGGAGAGATGGCAGGCAGAATGTGCAGGCACCGTGGAGTCACTGCTGCTTCATAGTGCAGGGAGGGACAGCATGCAGAATGTGCAGGTGCTGGGGAGTCACTGCTGCTTCACAGTGCTGGGGAGAGACAGTCAGGCAGAATGTGCAGGCATCGGGGAGTCACTGCTGCTTGACAGTGCAGGGGAGAGACGGCAGGCAGAGTGTGCAGGTGCCGGGGAGTCACTGCTGCTTCACAGTGCAGGGAGAGATGGCAGGCAGAGTGTGCAGGTGCTGGGGAGTCACTGCTGCTTCACAGTGCAGGGAGAGATGGCAGGCAGAGCATGCAGGTGCTGGGGAGTCACTGCTGCTTCACAGTGCAGGGAGAGATGGCAGGCAGAGTGTGCAGGCGCCAGGGAGTCACTGCTGCTTCACAGTGCAGGGGAGAGACGGCAGGCAGAGTGTGCAGGTGCTGGGGAGTCACTGCTGATTCACAGTGCAAGGTGAGATGGCAGGCAGAGCATGCAGGTGCTGGGGAGTCACTGCTGCTTCACAGTGAAGGGGAGAGACGGCAGGCAGAATGTGCAGGCGCCGGGGAGTCACTGCTGCTTCACAGTGCAGGGGAGAGACGGCAGGCAGAATGTGCAGGTGTCGGGGAGTCACTGCTGCTTGACATTGCAGGGGAGAGACGGCAGGCAGAATGTGCAGGCGTCGGGGAGTCACTGCTGCTTGACAGTGCAGGGGAGAGACGGCAGGCAGAATGTGCAGGTGCTGGGGAGTCACTGCTGCTTCACAGTGCAGGGGAGAGACGGCAGGCAGAATATGCAGGTGCTGGGGAGTCACTGCTGCTTCACAGTGCAGGGGAGAGACGGCAGACAGAATGTGCAGGCACCGGGGAGTCACTGCTGCTTCACAGTGCAGAGGAGAGACGGCAGGCAGAATGTGCAGGTGCTGGGGAGTCACTGCTGCTTCACAGTGCAGGGGAGAGACGGCAGGCAGAATGTGCAGGCGCCGGGGAGTCACTGCTGCTTGACAGTGCAGGGGAGAGAAGGCAGGCAGAATGTGCAGGTGCTGGGGAGTCACTGCTGCTTCACAGTGCAGGGGAGAGACGGCAGGCAGAGTGTGCAGGCTCCGGGAAATCACTGCTGCTTCACAGTGCAGGGGAGAGATGGCAGGCAGCGTGTGCAGGTGCTGGGGAGTCACTGCTGCTTCACAGTGCAGGGGAGAGACGGCAGGCAGAGTGTGCAGGCACCGGGAGTCACTGCTGCTTCACAGTGCAGGGGAGAGACGGCAGGCAGAGTGTGCAGGCACCGGGAGTCACTGCTGCTTCACAGTGCAGGGGAGAGACGGCAGGCAGAATGTGCAGGTGCTGGGGAGTCACTGCTGCTTCACAGTGCAGGGGAGAGACGGCAGGCAGAATGTGCAGGTGCTGGGGAGTCACTGCTGCTTCACAGTGCAGGGGAGAGACGGCAGGCAGAGTGTGCAGGCTCCGGGGAGTCACTGCTGCTTCACAGTGCAGGGGAGAGACGGCAGGCAGAGTGTGCAGGCACCGGGAGTCACTGCTGCTTCACAGTGCAGGGGAGAGACGGCAGGCAGAGTGTGCAGGTGCTGGGGAGTCACTGCTGCTTTAGAGTCCAGGGGAGAGATGGCAGGCAGAATGTGCAGGCAATGGGGAGTCACTGCTGATATACAGTGGAGGGGAGAAACGGCAGGCAGAATGTGCAGGCACCGGGGAGTCACTGCTGCTTCATAGTGCAGGGAGGGACGGCATGCAGAATGTGCGGGTGCTGGGGAGTCACTGCTGCTTCACAGTGCAGGGGAGAGACGGCAGGCAGAGTGTGCAGGCTCCGGGGAGTCACTGCTGCTTCACAGTGCAGGGGAGAGATGGCAGGCAGAGTGTGCAGGCACCGGGAGTCACTGCTGCTTCACAGTGCAGGGGAGAGACGGCAGGCAGAGTGTGCAGGTGCTGGGGAGTCACTGCTGCTTTAGAGTCCAGGGGAGGGATGGCAGGCAGAATGTGCAGGTGCTGGGGAGTCACTGCTGCTTCACAGTGCAGGGGAGAGACGGCAGGCAGAATGTGCAGGTGCTGGGGAGTCACTGCTGCTTCACAGTGCAGGCGAGAGACGGCAGGCAGAATGTGCAGGTGCTGGGGAGTCACTGCTGCTTCACAGTGCAGGGGAGAGACAGCAGGCAGAGTGTGCAGGTGCTGGGGAGTCACTGCTGCTTTAGAGTCCAGGGGAGGGATGGCAGGCAAAATGTGCAGGTGCTGGGGAGTCACTGCTGCTTCACAGTGCAGGGGAGGGATGGCAGGCAGAATGTGCAGGTGCTGGGGAGTCACTGCTGCTTCACAGTGCAGGGGAGGGATGGCAGGCAGAGTGTGCAGGTGCTGGGGAGTCACTGCTGCTTCACAGTGCAGGGGAGAAACGGCAGACAGAATGTGCAGGCACCGGGGAGTCACTGCTGCTTCACAGTGCAGAGGAGAGACGGCAGGCAGAATGTGCAGGTGCTGGGGAGTCACTGCTGCTTCACAGTGCAGGGGAGAGACGGCAGGCAGAATGTGCAGGCGCCGGGGAGTCACTGCTGCTTGACAGTGCAGGGGAGAGATGGCAGGCAGCGTGTGCAGGTGCTGGGGAGTCACTGCTGCTTCACAGTGCAGGGGAGAGACGGCAGGCAGAGTGTGCAGGCACCGGGAGTCACTGCTGCTTCACAGTGCAGGGGAGAGACGGCAGGCAGAGTGTGCAGGCACAGGGAGTCACTGCTGCTTCACAGTGCAGGGGAGAGACGGCAGGCAGAATGTGCAGGTGCTGGGGAGTCACTGCTGCTTCACAGTGCAGGGGAGAGACGGCAGGCAGAATGTGCAGGTGCTGGGGAGTCACTGCTGCTTCACAGTGCAGGGGAGAGACGGCAGGCAGAGTGTGCAGGCTCCGGGGAGTCACTGCTGCTTCACAGTGCAGGGGAGAGACGGCAGGCAGAGTGTGCAGGCACCGGGAGTCACTGCTGCTTCACAGTGCAGGGGAGAGACGGCAGGCAGAGTGTGCAGGTGCTGGGGAGTCACTGCTGCTTTAGAGTCCAGGGGAGAGATGGCAGGCAGAATGTGCAGGCAATGGGGAGTCACTGCTGATATACAGTGGAGGGGAGAAACGGCAGGCAGAATGTGCAGGCACCGGGGAGTCACTGCTGCTTCATAGTGCAGGGAGGGACGGCATGCAGAATGTGCGGGTGCTGGGGAGTCACTGCTGCTTCACAGTGCAGGGGAGAGACGGCAGGCAGAGTGTGCAGGCTCCGGGGAGTCACTGCTGCTTCACAGTGCAGGGGAGAGACGGCAGGCAGAGTGTGCAGGCACCGGGAGTCACTGCTGCTTCACAGTGCAGGGGAGAGACGGCAGGCAGAGTGTGCAGGTGCTGGGGAGTCACTGCTGCTTTAGAGTCCAGGGGAGGGATGGCAGGCAGAATGTGCAGGTGCTGGGGAGTCACTGCTGCTTCACAATGCAGGGGAGAGACGGCAGGCAGAATGTGCAGGTGCTGGGGAGTCACTGCTGCTTCACAGTGCAGGCGAGAGACGGCAGGCAGAATGTGCAGGTGCTGGGGAGTCACTGCTGCTTCACAGTGCAGGGGAGAGACAGCAGGCAGAGTGTGCAGGTGCTGGGGAGTCACTGCTGCTTTAGAGTCCAGGGGAGGGATGGCAGGCAAAATGTGCAGGTGCTGGGGAGTCACTGCTGCTTCACAGTGCAGGGGAGGGATGGCAGGCAGAATGTGCAGGTGCTGGGGAGTCACTGCTGCTTCACAGTGCAGGGGAGGGATGGCAGGCAGAGTGTGCAGGTGCTGGGGAGTCATTGCTGCTTCAGAGTCCAGGGGAGGGATGGCAGGCAGAATGTTCAGGTGCTGGGGAGTCACTGCTGCTTCAGAGTCCAGGGGAGGGATGGCAGGCAGAATGTGCAGGTGCTGGAGAGTCACTGCTGCTTCACAGTGCAGGGGAGAGACGGCAGGCAGAATGTGCAGGTGCTGGGGAGTCACTGCTGCTTCATAGTGCAGGGGAGGGATGGCAGGCAGAATGCGCAGGTGCTGGGGAGTCACTGCTGCTTCAGAGTCCAGGGGAGGGATGGCAGGCAGAATGTGCAGGTGCTGGGGAGTCACTGCTGCTTCACAGTGCAGGGGAGAGACGGCAGGCAGAGTGTGCAGGTGCTGGGGAGTCACTGCTGCTTTAGAGTCCAGGGGAGAGATGGCAGGCAGAATGTGCAGGCAATGGGGAGTCACTGCTGATATACAGTGGAGGGGAGAAACGGCAGGCAGAATGTGAAGGCACCGGGGAGTCACTGCTGCTTCATAGTGCAGGGAGGGACGGCATGCAGAATGTGCGGGTGCTGGGGAGTCACTGCTGCTTCACAGTGCAGGGGAGAGACGGCAGGCAGAGTGTGCAGGCTCCGGGGAGTCACTGCTGCTTCACAGTGCAGGGGAGAGACGGCAGGCAGAGTGTGCAGGCACCGGGAGTCACTGCTGCTTCACAGTGCAGGGGAGAGACGGCAGGCAGAGTGTGCAGGTGCTGGGGAGTCACTGCTGCTTTAGAGTCCAGGGGAGGGATGGCAGGCAGAATGTGCAGGTGCTGGGGAGTCACTGCTGCTTCACAGTGCAGGGGAGAGACGGCAGGCAGAATGTGCAGGTGCTGGGGAGTCACTGCTGCTTCACAGTGCAGGCGAGAGACGGCAGGCAGAATGTGCAGGTGCTGGGGAGTCACTGCTGCTTCACAGTGCAGGGGAGAGACAGCAGGCAGAGTGTGCAGGTGCTGGGGAGTCACTGCTGCTTTAGAGTCCAGGGGAGGGATGGCAGGCAAAATGTGCAGGTGCTGGGGAGTCACTGCTGCTTCACAGTGCAGGGGAGGGATGGCAGGCAGAATGTGCAGGTGCTGGGGAGTCACTGCTGCTTCACAGTGCAGGGGAGGGATGGCAGGCAGAGTGTGCAGGTGCTGGGGAGTCACTGCTGCTTCAGAGTCCAGGGGAGGGATGGCAGGCAGAATGTTCAGGTGCTGGGGAGTCACTGCTGCTTCAGAGTCCAGGGGAGGGATGGCAGGCAGAATGTGCAGGTGCTGGAGAGTCACTGCTGCTTCACAGTGCAGGGGAGAGACGGCAGGCAGAATGTGCAGGTGCTGGGGAGTCACTGCTGCTTCATAGTGCAGGGGAGGGATGGCAGGCAGAATGCGCAGGTGCTGGGGAGTCACTGCTGCTTCAGAGTCCAGGGGAGGGATGGCAGGCAGAATGTGCAGGTGCTGGGGAGTCACTGCTGCTTCATAGTGCAGGGGAGGGACGGCAGGCAGAATGCGCAGGTGCTGGGGAGTCACTGCTGCTTCAGAGTCCAGGGGAGGGATGGCAGGCAGAATGTGCAGGCGCTGGGGAGTCATGCTGCTTCAGAGTCCAGGGGAGGGATGGCAGGCAGAGTGTGCAGGTGCTCGGGAGTCACTGCTGCTTCACAGTGCAGGGGAGAGACGGCAGGCAGAGTGTGCAGGCGCCAGGGAGTCACTGCTGCTTGATAGTGCAGGGGAGAGACGGCAGGCAGAGTGTGCAGGCGCCGGGGAGTCACTGCTGCTTCACAGTGCAGGGGAGGGATGGCAAGCAGAGTGTGCAGGTGCTGGGGAGTCACTGCTGCTTTAGAGTCCAGGGGAGGGATGGCAGGCAGAATGTTCAAGTGCTGGGGAGTCACTGCTGCTTCAGAGTCCAGGGGAGGGATGGCAGGCAGAATGTGCAGGTGCTGGAGAGTCACTGCTGCTTCATAGTGCAGGGGAGGGACGGCAGGCAGAATGCGCAGGTGCTGGGGAGTCACTGCTGCTTCAGAGTCCAGGGGAGGGATGGCAGGCAGAATGTGCAGGTGCTGGGGAGTCACTGCTGCTTCATAGTGCAGGGGAGGGACGGCAGGCAGAATGCGCAGGTGCTGGGGAGTCACTGCTGCTTCAGAGTCCAGGGGAGGTGTCACAAACCACCGGGGGGTCACTCAAAAATCCCCCCCGCGCTGGCTACCAGTACGTCACAATCGGGGGGTAACAAGTGGGGGTCACCCCTCCTTTATACCTCCCGACCGACAGACAGAGCACGTGACGCGCTCTCTAGCGCCCCTCTTATAGTCAGGCCAATTATGGAATTGCCCGACAATAAGCAAGGAGGCCGCTATACTACTTATGCCGATTATTGAAGGGTCCCCAGTGAGAGTAGGGTATATATTCCCCCGACCTCCGCGGGCGGAATATATAAAATCTCCCCGAATCTCACTGGCCTCCCCACAATAATCCTTGGCACAACTCGCTGCCACCAACCGCTTCACGGTAACTATTAGCCGAACACACAGACGTGGGATTCAAGATCGAGATAACAGAACAGCCCAAGATTAATTATATAATTTAATCGCCTAAAGCACACTAGAAACTACAATATATACAATAGGGAATCTACAGAATATACATATGTCAGAGTACAGTTACAATCAAAGCATGGGTTACAAACAGGCATACACAGTTCCAGCAGTTACCTTGTTGCGTCTGGCCACAGGGGGGCGCTGTAGACCAGGTTTCCAGGAACTCCCTCACAGGTCTTTCCCAACCAGGCCCCCGAGCAGAAGAACACTGGAAAATGGCCGAAGTAGGGTTATCAACCTGGGCAATCCAGGTCCCCTCCTACCTTAGTGACCTCACAGGGAGCACTGCTCCACCCCTGGCTGGAGTTATGGACAAAATCCACAACATGGAATATGGCCATAACTTGGCCTGGGAGCGTCGTAGGCGGACGCCAATGCTCTCATTGTGACAGTTATGAATTTAGCTACAGAACGAGGGGACTCATGACCTGTCTGCCAGTTCCCCATTGGCTGATATCACGCCTGGGGCATTTCCCAATGTCCTGCTCCCATAAAAAGGGGGTGCCGGCATCGTCCACATGCGGAGACACCATTTTTATGGTTGCCATATTTATCGGAAATATGGCTTGCGAGATATGAACCATTTTTTACTGGAGTCGTTCTGTCTGGCTATTTCCATAGCCTTGCTAACTAGCTAGCAGCCCCCACTACAGGGTCACGGCAGGGAGTCATCCTGTGTCCATTGTCCCTAAGCCACCTAATTTCCATATCACAGGACATGGCCATGGGATTTGTTGCTAAACCAGTTGTGTGAAGGAAAGGGGGGGTGACACCAGGAGAGGGCTTCCTGACATACTTGAATATCATGATTTATCGTCATATCTCCGGATTTACCTCACACCTCCCCCCTTTTGAGGGCGCTAGGGGGCAGCACACTCCGGTGTTCCCCCGTGCGCCCGTCCGCGACCTCTCCTTGTCGGGACAGCCCGTCTGCGTTACCGTGGTCACGGCCCCTTTTGTGGCGAATGGTGAAGTTGTATTGCTGGAGCGCAAGGCTCCATCGCAACAATCGCCCATTCGTCCCAGAGACGGTGTGCAACCAGCTGAGGGGATTGTGGTCCGTCTCCACGATGAAGTGGCGCCCGTATAGATAGGGTTGCAGACGCTGCAGGGCCCACACTATGGCCAGGCACTCCTTCTCCATCGTGGAATAGGCAACTTCCCTTGGTAACAGCTTCCTGCTCAGGTACAAGACTGGGTGCTCTTGGCTCGCAGAGTCCACCTGGCTGAGCACCGCACCGAGGCCGAAGTCACTGGCGTCGGTCTGTACTACAAACGGCCGCGTGAAGTCGGCTGCCTGTAGCACGGGCGGGCTGGACAGGGCGTCCTTTAGGGCCCGGAAGGCTGTCTCGCAGTCCATTGTCCAATCGACTGCAGAGGGCAGCTTCTTCTTGGTGAGGTCCGTCAAGGGCTTTGCCAGGCTACTATAGCATGGAACAAACCTCCTATAGTACCCAGCGGTCCCCAAGAAGGACATCACCTGCTTCTTGGTCCTGGGGGTGGGCCAGGATGCGATGGCCTCCACTTTCTCAGGCTCGGGCTTCAGTGTTCTCCCACCTACCCGGTGACCGAGGTACTGGACCTCGCTCATGGCCAGCTGACACTTTCCCGGCTTGATGGTCAAACCTGCCCGGTGGATCCGCCTGAGCACCTGTGCTAGATGCTCTAGGTGGTCCTCCCAGGTGGGACTGAAGACGGCAATGTCATCCAGGTACGCGGCCGCGTACCCTTCAAGTCCCTTGAGCAGGGTGTTGACCATCCGCTGGAAAGTGGCAGGGGCATTCCTCATCCCGAATGGCATCACCGTGGACTCGTACAGTCCAAATGGGGTAATAAAGGCAGAGCGTTCCCTGGCCTTGCGAGTCAGGGGGATCTGCCAATATCCCCGGCTCAGATCCATGATGGTCAGGTACTGAGCCCCGGCCAACTGATCGAGCAGGTCATCGATGCGTGGCATTGGGTACGCATCGGCGACCGTGACCGCATTGAGCCCCCTGTAGTCCACGCAGAACCGAGTGGTTCGGTCCTTCTTAGGGACGAGGACTACAGGCGAGGCCCAAGCGCTGTTGGATGCCTGGATCACCCCCAGCTTCAGCATCTCGTCAATCTCCTGGCGCATGTGTTGCTGCACCTCCAGGGAGACCCGATATGCTGAACGCCGGATCGGGGGATGATCCCCAGTGTCCACGTGATGGACAGCCAAGTCAGTCCTTCCGGGCTGGTTGGTAAACAACCCCCGGAAGGGGAGGAGGGTGGCCCACAGCTGGGACCGTTGGTCCTCCAAGAGCTGGTGGCCAACCTCCACATCCTCAATGGATCCGCCTGCCCTAACCTGGGCTAGCATATCCAAGAGGGTTTCCGCTTCTCCCTCCTCGGGCAGGTTGCACACGGGGAGCGCACATGCCTCCCGCTCATGATGGGCCTTCATCATGTTCACATGGAAGGGCTTCCGCCTTCCACGGGCAGGGTCCAGGGTGACCAGGTACGTTACAGGGTTGAGCTGCTGGTACACGAGGTATGGGCCTTCCCAGGCTGCCTGAAGCTTGTCCTGTGGTACGGGGACCAGTACCCACACCTCTTGACCCACTTGGTAGGTCCTCTCACACGCGTTCTGGTCGTACCAACGCTTCTGATCGGCCTGGGCTTGAGCCATATTGTCGTGTACCAGTTGCGTCAAGGCCTGCATTTTGTCCCGGAAGCGCATGACATACTCGATAACCGACACTCCAGGGGTGGCCAAATCCCCTTCCCAAGCCTCTTTCACCAGAGCCAGGGGGCCCCGCACACGTCGCCCGTACAGGAGCTCAAACGGTGAGAATCCTGTTGAGGCCTGTGGAACCTCCCGGTAAGCAAATAACAGGTGTGGGAGATACCGCTCCCAGTCACGCCCATGGGAGTCGACCAACATCTTAAGCATCTGCTTTAAGGTGCCATTGAACCGCTCGCACAGGCCATTAGTCTGTGGATGGTACGGGCTGGCCACCAGATGTCGCACCTGGACTTGCTTACAGAGGGCCTCCATCAGCTGGGACATGAATTGGGTCCCCCGGTCAGTGAGCATTTCCTGGGGAAAACCCACTCGGGAGAAAATCTCCAGCAATGCGGTGGCCACCTTGTCAGCCCGAATGGACGACAAGGCCACTGCTTCTGGGTACCGGGTGGCATAGTCCACTACCGTCAGTATGAAGCGTTTCCCGGAGCTGCTGGGGATGGCCAGCGGGCCGACCAGATCCACAGCCACCCTCCTGAAAGGCTCATCGATGATTGGCAGAGATACTAGTGGGGCTTTGGGGCGTGGCCCCGCCTTCCCCACTCTCTGACAGGTTTCACACGAACGGCAGTAGGCAGCCACATCGGCCCCCATTTTTGGCCAGTAGAAATGCTGGTTTAACCTGGCCTTGGTCTTAGCGATCCCTAGGTGTCCGGCCATCGGAATCTCATGTGCGATCCGCAACAACTCCGTCCGGAACGGATAGGGTACCACCAACTGTCGGTCCCTGGGCCACGCCTCCGGTGAACCCTGCTGGACCGTGGCCCGGTACAGCCGTCCTTGGTCCCAGACCACTCGCTCCGGGTCCGAGTCCGAGGGAGGCTGTGCCGCCTGCTCCTTTAGAGCTTTCAGGCTGTCGTCAGCTTCTAACGCTGCCTGAAACCCCTGACTAGATGTGGCCAGAATCGACGAGACTGTCACATCTTCAGTCAGTACCCCGGGACCTGTGTCCTGGCCTCCACCTGACTCGGCTGCCACTTGGTCAGAAGGGGAAGAGCTATCGGACCTCCGGGAGGCCCCTTGGCTTCCAGCACTCCCACTGCGGGTGACAGCGGCCACAGCCGCTGCGACCGTGGGTCGTGCCTGCTCCTCCTCCGTTCCTGACCAAGTCGCCGGTTCAGGCAGACCTACCTGGCTTCCTGACACCCCGGTTGTGGGGGAACCATGCACCGAGATCTTACCTGGGAGCACTTCCGCTCCTGGACCGGCCCCAATCTCACCTGCCTGTTCCCCTCCTGCAGCAACAGAACCCCGCTGTGAAATCTCTGGGGACCCCACATTTGCTGTGGTAGCCCCCACCCCACACACTGGTTCTCCCCCTGCAGCACCCTGCTCTCTGCTTATCCCTGCAGAGGGCAACAGATCCCAGCTCACAGGCTGCTTACTTGTAGAGGCATTGTCACACCTTTCTCTGACCCCCTCCCCTGTCACAGCTGCAGCTGAGTGTGTGTCTATGGTGTCTATGCAAGCAGAAATATCAGAGTTCACTCCCTCCTCCCTTACATCATTCATAGATAACACATTAACATTGTTAGGAGTCATGTCAGTACGGGCTGAAGGTTCAGCCCTTGGTTGGGGCCCAAACTGGGAGGTTATCTGCCCCAAATCTGTCCCAAGTAGCACGTTTGCAGGGATCCGATCAGTTACCCCCACCTCCCTCACCCCTCGCCCTGCGCCCCAGTCCACATAAATGTCAGCAACAGGCAGCGCCGGGTCAGTGCCTCCAATCCCGGAGACAGCGAGGGTTTTTCCAGGGATCAAGTCTCGGGGGGACACCATCTCAGGCCGCACCAGAGTCACCTCCGAGGCGCTGTCTCGCAGTCCTATGGTCACAGACCGGCCGACGGTGACTGGTTGGAAGCTGTCCAGGGACCTACCACCACCCCCACCCACACAATACACCTTGGGCGGCCCTTGGGACGGGGACGGAGCCGGGGCCTTGGGACGCTGAGGGCACATGGCCTTGAAGTGTCCAGGTAGGTTGCACTTGTGGCACCGTCTTGGTTCCGCCACGGGCCTGGAGAGGGGAGTTGAGGGGGACACCCCCTGCAGTCTAGGGGCAGGTGGGGCAGTCGCCGAATTCATCTTACCCCCTCTCCAGGTGCTGCTGGTGGCCGCTCTCCTGGCCTCAGGGGCCCGGTTGTTGGTGTAGTCATCGGCAAGGGCAGCTGTAGCCGTGGACCCCTTTGGCTTCTGGTCTCGGATGAACTGGCGGAGATCCTCAGGGCAGTTCCACAAGAGTTGCTCCGTGATGAACAAGTCCAGGATCTCCGGTCCGGTGGAAAGCTGCAGGCCTTGGGTCCAGTGGTCGGCAGCTCGGGCAAGTGCCCGCCGGTGGTCAGCCCAGGAGTCCTTTGGTCCCTTCTGTAGGCTCCGGAACTTCTTGCGGTAGGACTCTGGAGTGAGGTTGTACTGTTGGATCAGGGCCCGCTTGATGGTGTCGTAGCCCTGATCTGCCTCAGCAGGCAAGTCCCCAAGGACATCTAGGGCCTTACCCCTTAAACGGGGGGTCAGGTATTTGGCCCACTGGTCCTTGTTCAGATGGTGCTGCAAGCAAGTCCGTTCAAAAGCAGTCAAGAAAGAGTCCAAGTCTCCATCCTTCTCCAGCACTGGGAAGTCCTCAACACGGACCTTTGGAAGTTTGGTGTCTTGAAGGTCACGTGTGGCTGATGAGGGCCGGAGCTGAGCCAGCTGCAGCTGGTAGTCACGCTCTGCCTGGCGCTCTTCACGCGCTGCCTGCCGCTCCGCAGCCTCAGCCTCACGCGCTGCTTGCCGCTCTGCCCTGCGCTCTGCCAGGAGTCCCTTGTAGCCCTCCTGGTCTCCAGCCTGGAGAAGGGCCATAGCCATTTGAAGAAGGCTATCCGAGCCTCCCAGGCTCGGTGGAATGGCACGTGGTGATCTGCGGCCCGCTGCGGAGCCTGGTGATTCACTGTCCCTTTCAGAGCGGAGGGCTGGCATCTGGCTCGTTGAGGAACCTTGGGTGAGCTGCTCCTCATCTTGTCCATAATTGCCAGCTTGTGCGCTGTCCTCTGCAGAACGGTTTTCTGGCGTCGAGCTCCTGGAGGACTCGTGGGCAACCTCCTCATTGCTGTCCACAGCACCGTCCTCCCTCTCTTCGGCTCCTGCTTTAGCATTGGCCAGTTGCATAGCTCTGCTCCTGGTGCCATCAGCCATTCTTGCAGACTTTTGGTCACTGACACAGAACTGACACCTGATGCCTCCACACACCTTACAGTATCTGCACTCTGACACTCTAGTGTTGAGCTAGTCTGAAGACCCCAGCAGCCACAGCTGCTGCAGGCAGTCTTTAGTGTCTGGGAGTATGGGTCTCACACTCACACACACTATTATCTCGATCCCACCGCTGCCACCAATATGTCACAAACCACCGGGGGGTCACTCAAAAATCCCCCCCGCGCTGGCTACCAGTACGTCACAATCGGGGGGTAACAAGTGGGGGTCACCCCTCCTTTATACCTCCCGACCGACAGACAGAGCACGTGACGCGCTCTCTAGCGCCCCTCTTATAGTCAGGCCAATTATGGAATTGCCCGACAATAAGCAAGGAGGCCGCTATACTACTTATGCCGATTATTGAAGGGTCCCCAGTGAGAGTAGGGTATATATTCCCCCGACCTCCGCGGGCGGAATATATAAAATCTCCCCGAATCTCACTGGCCTCCCCACAATAATCCTTGGCACAACTCGCTGCCACCAACCGCTTCACGGTAACTATTAGCCGAACACACAGACGTGGGATTCAAGATCGAGATAACAGAACAGCCCAAGATTAATTATATAATTTAATCAGCCTAAAGCACACTAGAAACTACAATATATACAATAGGGAATCTACAGAATATACATATGTCAGAGTACAGTTACAATCAAAGCATGGGTTACAAACAGGCATACACAGTTCCAGCAGTTACCTTGTTGCGTCTGGCCACAGGGGGGCGCTGTAGACCAGGTTTCCAGGAACTCCCTCACAGGTCTTTCCCAACCAGGCCCCCGAGCAGAAGAACACTGGAAAATGGCCGAAGTAGGGTTATCAACCTGGGCAATCCAGGTCCCCTCCTACCTTAGTGACCTCACAGGGAGCACTGCTCCACCCCTGGCTGGAGTTATGGACAAAATCCACAACATGGAATATGGCCATAACTTGGCCTGGGAGCGTCGTAGGCGGACGCCAATGCTCTCATTGTGACAGTTATGAATTTAGCTACAGAACGAGGGGACTCATGACCTGTCTGCCAGTTCCCCATTGGCTGATATCACGCCTGGGGCATTTCCCAATGTCCTGCTCCCATAAAAAGGGGGTGCCGGCATCGTCCACATGCGGAGACACCATTTTTATGGTTGCCATATTTATCGGAAATATGGCTTGCGAGATATGAACCATTTTTTACTGGAGTCGTTCTGTCTGGCTATTTCCATAGCCTTGCTAACTAGCTAGCAGCCCCCACTACAGGGTCACGGCAGGGAGTCATCCTGTGTCCATTGTCCCTAAGCCACCTAATTTCCATATCACAGGACATGGCCATGGGATTTGTTGCTAAACCAGTTGTGTGAAGGAAAGGGGGGGTGACACCAGGAGAGGGCTTCCTGACATACTTGAATATCATGATTTATCGTCATATCTCCGGATTTACCTCACAGGAGGGATGGCAGGCAGAATGTGCAGGCGCTGGGGAGTCATGCTGCTTCAGAGTCCAGGGGAGGGATGGCAGGCAGAGTGTGCAGGTGCTGGGGAGTCACTGCTGCTTCACAGTGCAGGGGAGAGACGGCAGGCAGAATGTGCAGGCGCCGGGGAGTCACTGCTGCTTCAGAGTCCAGGGGAGGGATGGCAGGCAGAATGTGCAGGTGCTGGGGAGTCACTGCTGCTTCAGAGTCCAGGGGAGGGATGGCAGGCAGAGTGTGCAGGCAATGGGGAGTCACTGCTGCTTCTGAGTCCAGGGGAGGGATGGCAGGCAGAATGTTCAGGTGCTGGGGAGTCACTGCTGCTTCAGAGTCCAGGGGAGGGATGGCAGGCAGAGTGTGCAGGCAATGGGGAGTCACTGCTGCTTCAGAGTCCAGGGGAGGGATGGCAGGCAGAATGTTCAGGTGCTGGGGAGTCACTGCTGCTTCAGAGTCCAGGGGAGGGATGGCAGGCAGAATGTGCAGGTGCTGGGGAGTCACTGCTGCTTCATAGTGCAGGGGAGGGATGGCAGGCAGAATGCGCAGGTGCTGGGGAGTCACTGCTGCTTCAGAGTCCAGGGGAGGGATGGCAGGCAGAATGTGCAGGTGCTGGGGAGTCACTGCTGCTTCATAGTGCAGGGGAGGGACGGCAGGCAGAATGCGCAGGTGCTGGGGAGTCACTGCTGCTTCAGAGTCCAGGGGAGGGATGGCAGGCAGAATGTGCAGGCGCTGGGGAGTCATGCTGCTTCAGAGTCCAGGGGAGGGATGGCAGGCAGAGTGTGCAGGTGCTGGGGAGTCACTGCTGCTTCACAGTGCAGGGGAGAGACGGCAGGCAGAATGTGCAGGCGCCGGGGAGTCACTGCTGCTTCAGAGTCCAGGGGAGGGATGGCAGGCAGAATGTGCAGGTGCTGGGGAGTCACTGCTGCTTCAGAGTCCAGGGAAGGGATGGCAGGCAGAGTGTGCAGGCAATGGGGAGTCACTGCTGCTTCAGAGGCCAGGGGAGGGATGGCAGGCAGAATGTTCAGGTGCTGGGGAGTCACTGCTGCTTCAGAGTCCAGGGGAGGGATGGCAGGCAGAGTGTGCAGGCAATGGGGAGTCACTGCTGCTTCAGAGTCCAGGGGAGGGAAGGCAGGCAGAATGTTCAGGTGCTGGGGAGTCACTGCTGCTTCAGAGTCCAGGGGAGGGATGGCAGGCAGAATGTGCAGGTGCTGGGGAGTCACTGCTGCTTCATAGTGCAGGGGAGGGATGGCAGGCAGAATGCGCAGGTGCTGGGGAGTCACTGCTGCTTCAGAGTCCAGGGGAGGGATGGCAGGCAGAATGTGCAGGTGCTGGGGAGTCACTGCTGCTTCATAGTGCAGGGGAGGGACGGCAGGCAGAATGTGCAGGCGCTGGGGAGTCATGCTGCTTCAGAGTCCAGGGGAGGGATGGCAGGCAGAGTGTGCAGGAGCTGGGGAGTCACTGCTACTTCACAGTGCAGGGGAGGGATGGCAGGCAGAATGTGCAGGTGCTGGGGAGTCACTGCTGCTTCAGAGTCCAGGGGAGGGATGGCAGGCAGAATGTGCAGGTGCTGGGGAGTCACTGCTGCTTCAGAGTCCAGGGGAGGGATGGCAGGCAGAATGTGCAGGTGCTGGGGAGTCACTGCTGCTTCATAGTGCAGGGGAGGGATGGCAGGCAGAATGCGCAGGTGCTGGGGAGTCACTGCTGCTTCAGAGTCCAGGGGAGGGATGGCAGGCAGAGTGTGCAGGCAATGGGGAGTCACTGCTGCTTCAGAGTCCAGGGGAGGGATGGCAGGCAGAATGTTCAGGTGCTGGGGAGTCACTGCTGCTTCAGAGTCCAGGGGAGGGATGGCAGGCAGAATGTGCAGGTGCTGGGGAGTCACTGCGGCTTCATAGTGCAGGGGAGGGATGGCAGGCAGAATGCGCAGGTGCTGGGGAGTCACTGCTGCTTCATAGTGCAGGGGAGGGACGGCAGGCAGAATGTGCAGGCGCTGGGGAGTCATGCTGCTTCAGAGTCCAGGGGAGGGATGGCAGGCAGAGTGTGCAGGAGCTGGGGAGTCACTGCTGCTTCACAGTGCAGGGGAGGGATGGCAGGCAGAATGTGCAGGTGCTGGGGAGTCACTGCTGCTTCAGAGTCCAGGGGAGGGATGGCAGGCAGAATGTGCAGGTGCTGGGGAGTCACTGCTGCTTCAGAGTCCAGGGGAGGGATGGCAGGCAGAATGTGCAGGTGCTGGGGAGTCACTGCTGCTTCATAGTGCAGGGGAGGGATGGCAGGCAGAATGTTCAGGTGCTGGGGAGTCACTGCTGCTTCAGAGTCCAGGGGAGGGATGGCAGGCAGAGTGTGCAGGCAATGGGGAGTCACTGCTGCTTCAGAGTCCAGGGGAGGGATGGCAGGCAGAATGTTCAGGTGCTGGGGAGTCACTGCTGCTTCAGAGTCCAGGGGAGGGATGGCAGGCAGAATGTGCAGGTGCTGGGGAGTCACTGCTGCTTCATAGTGCAGGGGAGGGATGGCAGGCAGAATGCGCAGGTGCTGGGGAGTCACTGCTGCTTCAGAGTCCAGGGGAGGGATGGCAGGCAGAATGTGCAGGTGCTGGGGAGTCACTGCTGCTTCAGAGTCCAGAGGAGGGTTGGCAGGCAGAATGTGCAGGCGCTGGGGAGTCATGCTGCTTCAGAGTCCAGGGGAGGGATGGCAGGCAGAGTGTGCAGGAGCTGGGGAGTCACTGCTGCTTCACAGTGCAGGGGAGGGATGGCAGGCAGAATGTGCAGGTGCTGGGGAGTCACTGCTGCTTCAGAGTCCAGGGGAGGGATGGCAGGCAGAATGTGCAGGTGCTGGGGAGTCACTGCTGCTTCAGAGTCCAGAGGAGGGATGGCAGGCAGAGTGTGCAGGCAATGGGGAGTCACTGCTGCTTCAGAGTCCAGGGGAGGGATGGCAGGCAGAATGTTCAGGTGCTGGGGAGTCACTGCTGCTTCAGAGTCCAGGGGAGGGATGGCAGGCAGAATGCGCAGGTGCTGGGGAGTCACTGCTGCTTCAGAGTCCAGGGGAGGGATGGCAGGCAGAATGTTCAGGTGCTGGGGAGTCATGCTGCTTCAGAGTCCAGGGGAGGGATGGCAGGCAGAGTGTGCAGGCAATGGGGAGTCACTGCTGCTTCAGAGTCCAGGGGAGGGATGGCAGGCAGAATGTTCAGGTGCTGGGGAGTCACTGCTGCTTCAGAGTCCAGGGGAGGGATGGCAGGCAGAGTGTGCAGGCAATGGGGAGTCACTGCTGCTTCAGAGTCCAGGGGAGGGATGGCAGGCAGAATGTTCAGGTGCTGGGGAGTCACTGCTGCTTCAGAGTCCAGGGGAGGGATGGCAGGCAGAATGTGCAGGTGCTGGGGAGTCACTGCTGCTTCATAGTGCAGGGGAGGGATGGCAGACAGAATGCGCAGGTGCTGGGGAGTCACTGCTGCTTCAGAGTCCAGGGGAGGGATGGCAGGCAGAATGTGCAGGTGCTGGGGAGTCACTTCTGCTTCATAGTGCAGGGGAGGGACGGCAGGCAGAATGCGCAGGTGCTGGGGAGTCACTGCTGCTTCAGAGTCCAGGGGAGGGATGGCAGGCAGAATGTGCAGGCGCTGGGGAGTCATGCTGCTTCAGAGTCCAGGGGAGGGATGGCAGGCAGAGTGTGCAGGTGCTGGGAAGTCACTGCTGCTTCACAGTGCAGGGGAGAGACGGCAGGCAGAATGTGCAGGTGCCGGGGAGTCACTGCTGCTTCAGAGTCCAGGGGAGGGATGGCAGGCAGAATGTGCAAGTGCTGGGGAGTCACTGCTGCTTCAGAGTCCAGGGGAGGGATGGCAGGCAGAATGTGCAGGTGCTGGGGAGTCACTGCTGATTCATAGTGCAGGGGAGGGATGGCAGGCAGAATGCGCAGGTGCTGGGGAGTCACTGCTGCTTCAGAGTCCAGGGGAGGGACGGCAGGCAGAATGCGCAAGTGCTGGGGAGTCACTGCTGCTTCAGAGTCCAGGGGAGGGATGGCAGGCAGAATGTGCAGGCGCTGGGGAGTCATGCTGCTTCAGAGTCCAGGGGAGGGATGGCAGGCAGAATGTGCAGGTGCTGGGGAGTCACTGCTGCTTCAGAGTCCAGGGGAGGGATGGCAGGCAGAATGTGCAGGTGCTGGGGAGTCACTGCTGCTTCAGAGTCCAGGGGGATGGCAGGCAGAATGTGCAGGTACTGGGGAGTCACTGCTGCTTCAGAGTCCAGGGGGATGGCAGGCAGAGTGTGCA
Source organism: Anomaloglossus baeobatrachus (assembly GCF_048569485.1). Lineage (NCBI taxonomy): Eukaryota > Metazoa > Chordata > Amphibia > Anura > Aromobatidae > Anomaloglossus > Anomaloglossus baeobatrachus. Next base: position 1,420,400 of record NC_134356.1, on the reverse strand, counting down.
GGTGCTGGGGAGTCACTGCTGCTTCAGAGTCCAGGGGAGGGATGGCAGGCAGAGTGTGCAGGTGCTGGGGAGTCACTGCTGCTTCAGAGTCCAGGGGAGGGATGGCAGGCAGAATTTGCAGGTGCTGGGGAGTCAGTGCTGCTTCAGAGTCCAGGGGGATGGCAGGCAGAATGTGCAGGTGCTGGGGAGTCACTGCTGCTTCACAGTGCAGGGGAGGGATGGCAGGCAGAATGTGCAGGTACTGGGGAGTCACTGCTGCTTCAGAGTCCAGGGGGATGGCAGGCAGAGTGTGCAGGTGCTGGGGAGTCACTGCTGCTTCATAGTGCAGGGGAGGGATGGCAGGCAGAATGTGCAGGCGCTGGGGAGTCATGCTGCTTCAGAGTCCAGGGGAGGGATGGCAGGCAGAATGTGCAGGTGCTGGGGAGTCACTGCTGCTTCAGAGTCCAGGGGAGGGATGGCAGGCAGAATGTGCAGGTGCTGGGGAGTCACTGTTGCTTCATAGTGCAGGGGAGGGATGGCAGGCAGAATGCGCAGGTGCTGGGGAGTCACTGCTGCTTCAGAGTCCAGGGGAGGGATGGCAGGCAGAATGTGCAGGTGCTGGGGAGTCACTGCTGCTTCATAGTGCAGGGGAGGGACGGCAGGCAGAATGCGCAGGTGCTGGGGAGTCACTTCTGCTTCAGAGTCCAGGGGAGGGATGGCAGGCAGAATGTGCAGGCGCTGGGGAGTCATGCTGCTTCAGAGTCCAGGGGAGGGATGGCAGGCAGAGTGTGCAGGTGCTGGGAAGTCACTGCTGCTTCACAGTGCAGGGGAGAGACGGCAGGCAGAATGTGCAGGCGCCGGGGAGTCACTGCTGCTTCAGAGTCCAGGGGAGGGATGGCAGGCAGAGTGTGCAGGTGCTGGGGAGTCACTGCTGCTTCAGAGTCCAGGGGGATGGCAGGCAGAGTGTGCAGGTGCTGGGGAGTCACTGCTGCTTCAGAGTCCAGGGGGATGGCAGGCAGAGTGTGCAGGTGCTGGGGAGTCACTGCTGCTTCAGAGTCCAGGGGGATGGCAGGCAGAATGTGCAGGCGCTGGGGAGTCACTGCTGCTTCAGAGTCCAGGGGAGGGATGGCAGGCAGAATGTGCAGGTGCTGGGGAGTCACTGCTGCTTCAGAGTCCAGGGGAGGGATGGCAGGCAGAATGTGCAGGTGCTGGGGAGTCACTGCTGCTTCAGAGTCCAGGGGGATGGCAGGCAGAATGTGCAGGTACTGGGGAGTCACTGCTGCTTCAGAGTCCAGGGGGATGGCAGGCAGAGTGTGCAGGTGCTGGGGAGTCACTGCTGCTTCAGAGTCCAGGGGAGGGATGGCAGGCAGAATTTGCAGGTGCTGGGGAGTCAGTGCTGCTTCAGAGTCCAGGGGGATGGCAGGCAGAATGTGCAGGTGCTGGGGAGTCACTGCTGCTTCACAGTGCAGGGGAGGGATGGCAGGCAGAATGTGCAGGTACTGGGGAGTCACTGCTGCTTCAGAGTCCAGGGGGATGGCAGGCAGAGTGTGCAGGTGCTGGGGAGTCACTGCTGCTTCATAGTGCAGGGGAGGGATGGCAGGCAGAATGTGCAGGCGCTGGGGAGTCATGCTGCTTCAGAGTCCAGGGGAGGGATGGCAGGCAGAATGTGCAGGTGCTGGGGAGTCACTGCTGCTTCAGAGTCCAGGGGAGGGATGGCAGGCAGAATGTGCAGGTGCTGGGGAGTCACTGTTGCTTCATAGTGCAGGGGAGGGATGGCAGGCAGAATGCGCAGGTGCTGGGGAGTCACTGCTGCTTCAGAGTCCAGGGGAGGGATGGCAGGCAGAGTGTGCAGGTGCTGGGAAGTCACTGCTGCTTCACAGTGCAGGGGAGAGACGGCAGGCAGAATGTGCAGGCGCCGGGGAGTCACTGCTGCTTCAGAGTCCAGGGGAGGGATGGCAGGCAGAGTGTGCAGGTGCTGGGGAGTCACTGCTGCTTCAGAGTCCAGGGGGATGGCAGGCAGAGTGTGCAGGTGCTGGGGAGTCACTGCTGCTTCAGAGTCCAGGGGGATGGCAGGCAGAGTGTGCAGGTGCTGGGGAGTCACTGCTGCTTCAGAGTCCAGGGGGATGGCAGGCAGAATGTGCAGGCGCTGGGGAGTCATGCTGCTTCAGAGTCCAGGGGAGGGATGGCAGGCAGAATGTGCAGGTGCTGGGGAGTCACTGCTGCTTCAGAGTCCAGGGGAGGGATGGCAGGCAGAATGTGCAGGTGCTGGGGAGTCACTGCTGCTTCAGAGTCCAGGGGGATGGCAGGCAGAATGTGCAGGTACTGGGGAGTCACTGCTGCTTCAGAGTCCAGGGGGATGGCAGGCAGAGTGTGCAGGTGCTGGGGAGTCACTGCTGCTTCAGAGTCCAGGGGAGGGATGGCAGGCAGAGTGTGCAGGTGCTGGGGAGTCACTGCTGCTTCAGAGTCCAGGGGAGGGATGGCAGGCAGAATTTGCAGGTGCTGGGGAGTCAGTGCTGCTTCAGAGTCCAGGGGGATGGCAGGCAGAATGTGCAGGTGCTGGGGAGTCACTGCTGCTTCACAGTGCAGGGGAGGGATGGCAGGCAGAATGTGCAGGTACTGGGGAGTCACTGCTGCTTCAGAGTCCAGGGGGATGGCAGGCAGAGTGTGCAGGTGCTGGGGAGTCACTGCTGCTTCATAGTGCAGGGGAGGGATGGCAGGCAGAATGTGCAGGCGCTGGGGAGTCATGCTGCTTCAGAGTCCAGGGGAGGGATGGCAGGCAGAATGTGCAGGTGCTGGGGAGTCACTGCTGCTTCAGAGTCCAGGGGAGGGATGGCAGGCAGAATGTGCAGGTGCTGGGGAGTCACTGTTGCTTCATAGTGCAGGGGAGGGATGGCAGGCAGAATGCGCAGGTGCTGGGGAGTCACTGCTGCTTCAGAGTCCAGGGGAGGGATGGCAGGCAGAATGTGCAGGTGCTGGGGAGTCACTGCTGCTTCATAGTGCAGGGGAGGGACGGCAGGCAGAATGCGCAGGTGCTGGGGAGTCACTTCTGCTTCAGAGTCCAGGGGAGGGATGGCAGGCAGAATGTGCAGGCGCTGGGGAGTCATGCTGCTTCAGAGTCCAGGGGAGGGATGGCAGGCAGAGTGTGCAGGTGCTGGGAAGTCACTGCTGCTTCACAGTGCAGGGGAGAGACGGCAGGCAGAATGTGCAGGCGCCGGGGAGTCACTGCTGCTTCAGAGTCCAGGGGAGGGATGGCAGGCAGAGTGTGCAGGTGCTGGGGAGTCACTGCTGCTTCAGAGTCCAGGGGGATGGCAGGCAGAGTGTGCAGGTGCTGGGGAGTCACTGCTGCTTCAGAGTCCAGGGGGATGGCAGGCAGAGTGTGCAGGTGCTGGGGAGTCACTGCTGCTTCAGAGTCCAGGGGGATGGCAGGCAGAGTGTGCAGGTGCTGGGGAGTCACTGCTGCTTCAGAGTCCAGGGGGATGGCAGGCAGAGTGTGCAGGTGCTAGGGAGTCACTGCTGCTTCAGAGTCCAGGGGGATGGCAGGCAGAGTGTGCAGGTGCTGGGGAGTCACTGCTGCTTCAGAGTCCAGGGGGATGGCAGGCAGCGTGTGCAGGTACTGGAGAGACGGCCATGAACCTGAGTTCACAAGGACTCTGAACTGAAGGGGAGATGAATTCCTGTATAATGATGACCAGGGGCAGGCTTATCTTCCGGGCACCACATACCCCATAGCCAAAAAATATAACCGAGGCATCATCCTCCAGGAGGCGCACAGGTCTGGCTAATGTCACCTCTACGTCACCTGTATGCCATATTAATAGCTAAAAAATATAACCGAGGCATCATCCTCCAGGAGGCGCACAGGTCTGGCTAATGTCACCTCTACGTCACCTGTATGCCATATTAATAGCTAAAAAATATAACCGAGGCATCATCCTCCAGGAGGCGCACAGGTCTTGCTAATGTCACCTCTACGTCACCTGTATGCCACATTAATAGCTAAAAAATATGCAAAAAAGCAACAGATTCCCTTTAAAAAAGTGATCCTGAGGGGGAGGAGTAGGGACGATGGTCTTCCAATGTGACGGCTTCTAGGTGGGTGGTGTTATAAGAATACAGCTTTCAGGAGGGTGGTCTTGTCAGAATATGGCCCCCAGAAGGGTGGTCTTGTCAGAATATGGCTTCTAGGAGGGTGGTCTGTTAAGAAGATGGCCCCCAGGAGGGTGGTCTTGTCAGAATATGGCTTCTAGGAGGGTGGTCTTTTAAGAAGATGGCCCCCAGGAGGGTGGTCTTGTCAGAATATGGCTTCTAGGAGGGTGGTCTTTTAAGAAGATCGCCCCCAGGAGGGTGGTCTTGTCAGAATATGACTTTTGGGAGGGTGATCTTTTAAGAAGATGGCCCCCAGCAGGGTGGTCTTGTCAGAAGATGGCCCCCAGGAGGGTGGTCTTGTCAGAATATGACTTTTACGAGGGTGGTCTTGTCTGAAGATGGCCCCCAGGAGGTTGTCTTTGAGTTTGATGATTTAAGAGATTGGCTGTCCAGAAGTAATATTTATAACACATGCAGCCTTTTTTCTGGGTAAGTGGGGGGCTTTTCTAAGTGGTGGTCTTCTGCAGAAGTTTTTCTGTTGTCAGTGGAAGAGCCAGAAATGTTTTACGTGAGATTTTTACACGTTTTCACACAATTTCTGCCTCCAGCTTCAGGATACAATAGAGTTTTCAACAGGGTGAGGGTCGAAAAAGGGGCTCCCCAGTAATTGGCCTGAGGTCACTATAGGGGATGAAGCAAGAGCTCTCCAAGGGTAAGAATGAGGACTCTCCTGGAGCAGAGTGGGGTCACTTCAGAGGTCAGAGCGAGGTCACTCCAGGGATAGGAGCGTGGACTCTCCTGCAGCGGAGTGGGGTCACTTCAGAGGTCAGAGCGAGGTCACTCCAGGGATAGGAGCGTGGACTCTCCTGCAGCGGAGTGGGGTCACTTCAGAGGTCAGAGCGAGGTCACTCCAGGGATAGGAGCGTGGACTCTCCTGGAGCAGAGTGAGGTCACTTCAGAGGTCAGAGCGAGGTCACTCCAGGGATAGGAGCAAGGGCTCTCCTGGAGCTGAGTGAGGTTACTTCAGAGGTCAGAGGAAGGTCACTCCAGGGATAGGAGCGTGGACTCTCCTGGAGCAGAGTGGGGTCACTTTAGAGGTCAGAGCGAGGTCACTCCAGGGATAGGAGCGTGGACTCTCCTGGAGCAGAGTGGGGTCACTTCAGAGGTCAGAGCGAGGTCACTCCAGGCATAGGAGCGTGGACTCTCCTGGAGCAGAGTTGGGTTACTTCAGGGGTAGGAGTGACTCGCCCACCCCAGGGCTCTGGGACACCCGGTGCCGGACCGGACTAGTCCGGGGGTAGTCAGCGGTGGCAGGGCCCGACTCCGTGACCCTGGCGGGGTCAATTAATATGGCGGCTGTGGGGATGGTGATTAATCATAAAGTTTATGAAAATATAATAGTGACGCCACCTGTGGATCGCTGCTGGATAGGGCCTCCGGGGCTGATGTAATGGCAGCTGGGATGGTTCTGCTCCTCACAGGTGGAGCGGTACCCCGGGGCAACCGTTGGTGCTTATGAGAGTCTATGGAATGGTGGTGCGGTGTAGAACAAAAGGGAGGCGACACCAGAGTTGCAGTTTCAAGGTCTTTTACTCACTGTTTCTGAGTCCAGGTGTCGACAAGCCAGTTGCCCAATGGTATGCTGGGATCCACTGTCAGGGACCTCCGCCGATCCCAGGTAATTCTTAGGGTTAATACCGATGCACCACTCTCTTTCCTCGACTGGCTTCACAGCCTTGACTTTGATAGATGAACTTGTCTTGGCCTCTACCATAGAATCTGGTCAAGGGGGCTTGCCTGACTGGAATCTTGTCCTCTTCCCAGGGACTCTACGGCAGGTTGTGGCCCTGGGCGCTTGCAGCCACCCTGGGCCTCGGTGTCACTTTATGAGGAAATGTCTTTCTTCCCTCTGTCTGGGGACCATCCCCGAATGCAGCCAGATCTCTCCACCCGATCTTCTAGTGGAACAGGCCACGAGCTAATAAGCCCTTCCGTGGCCCTGGGATCCTCTCTTCTCTCTCTGTGGTGTCACCTGGGCCTAGCTGGGCCCCAGGATCTCCACCAGAAAGCTTCTCTCTCAGTCACTTTCTCCCCGCTCTCCTGAGGTAACGACCTCCCTCTCCTTCTCCCTCTCACTAACTAACTTTGAACTTCCTGTTTCTACTCTCACTTTCAGTTGGCTCCTCCCACCTTCCCTGTTGCTAGGCCCCACCCTATGGGAGAAGAGATGGGTCTTACGGCCCCCTGAGTCAGAATCATGGGGGGGTAGCTGCCACTATCTCCGGTCCCAAAATATGCCTGACAATAGGTGTAGTGCGAATTTGCCTGTGAACCGGTATGTACCCTTGTCCTTACCTAGGATGGGACATCACACCTCTGGCTGAGGTGCAATGTCTCTGTGGCGACGGAAGCCTCAGGGGCGCCACAGGAGTGTGGGCTCTCTTGGAGCAGAGTGGGGTCACTTCAGAGGTAGGAGCATGGCTCTCCTGGAGCAGAGCGAGGTCAATCGAAGGGTAGGAGCGCACGCTCTACTAGTACAGAGTGGGGTTACTCGAGGGGTAGGAGCACGCGATCTACTAGAGCAGAATGGGGTCACTCGAGGGGTAGGAGCGCACACTCTACTAGAGCAGAATGGGGTCACTTGAGGGGTAGAAGCACGCTCTACTAGAGCAGAGTGGGGTCACTCGAGGGGTAGGAGCACGCTCTCCTGGAGCAGAGTGGGGTTACTCCAGTGGTAGGAGCACACTCTCCTGGAGCAGAGCGAGGTCACTCGAAGGGTAGAAGCGCACACTCTACTAGTACAGAGTGGGGTTACTCCAGGGGTAGGAGCGCGCTCTCCTGGAGCAGAGTGAGGTTACTCCGGGGGTAGAAGTGCACACTCTACTAGTACAGAGTGGGGTTACTCCAGAGGTAGGAGGCCGCACTCTCCTGGAGTGGAGTGACAGTCAGATCTGTCAGATATTGCAGGCTTGTGGACTGAGTATCCCAGTAGTCTGGATGATAGTAGTAGTAGTGTTCTATTATTGGCGTGTAGCCTTGACTGTCCATGCACCGCTATGACTATTGTTGGTGTTGGTGTTGGCAGTATGGTAGTGGACTGCCATCGCTGACCGTGTGCCCATGTTGTAGCCATTCCTGTAGGATGAACGTTCTGCAGAAAATAGAGAATGTAGAGAATAATGAGTGATGAGGGCCTCTGAGCCTGAGCGTACGGACCCCGCAGATGCCGCCTACAGATAGACAAGGATCCCCACCCCTACTGAGCGTGCCCGTGCCAGCTTGACCTCTGCATTCATGTACTGAGACGTGGGGTTGGGCAGCTCTGGCTCCCGGCTTTCTTACCCACACGTTTCGGACTCTGGAGCTTTTCACCTTTTCTGCTGATCGCTCGTTTGTAACCAGTGGAAAATGTTTCATCATAAAGAATCTTCACAATTAACAACAGTAAAAATAGAAATTCCCGGAAGATGGCGACCGAATCCTCAGAGGACGGAGGAATCCTCTGAAGCGACCGGTGGTAGGGCCGCGGGTGTGTGTGTATGCTCTATTCCAACAAAATCCCCATACTCAGATTTTACCGGTAGTAACATTTCTTTACTATGAAACATATTTATAACACAGTCAACCGAACTATCTGCGCACATGTGTATGGTGGAGTCCCCGGATCTTCACTCCTTCCGGGTACGCAGCAAGGAAAAAAAAGAAAAGAGAAAAACACAAAGAAATGGCGGCAACTTTCCCTAACTTTCCCTACAGTCACGTACCAGTCTATCCCAGAAGAAGATGCCGCTCCCACGTCGCAGGCCTGGAGTCTCACGATGATGGGTCCCGGTGCAGTGCTGAAGGGATGCAGCTCCTCGGTCTTCTCCTTTGATCTTCTCCCGCTGGTAACGGATTCTAGTCCGTCTCTTAGTCCCAGGGCACACCGAGCAGAAGAAGGGAGGTCACGGTTGCACGGATGGCTCCCTTGTGTCGGTAACGGCCCCTGCACTTGCACTCAGGGTGCGATGCTCTGCAGTCAAGTTGTCACAGCCCCTGGATATGCACTCCGGGCGCGATGCTCTGCAGTCCGGTTAGATCCTCGGTGAAAACAAAGTCCTGCAAACCGGGGATGGCAGAAACCACTTTCACAGGGTGATTCTTCCAAGAATCCGGTTGCAAAAGAGCCCTCTGTTCAGGGAGACCACACGTAGCTCTGTGCTGGCTGAGCTCCGGGTCTGTACTGTCCTCCCGCTCTTTTTTTTCCTGGTTAGAACACACAAGCTGTAGGGGATTTCCCACCTCTGTGTCTGTGATTGCACAGTCTGACACTGCCCCCTTGTGGGCAAGTGCTGAAGCAATGTTCAAATCCATTTCTACATTGATGATGCAGTCTGAATGGTTGATCCCATTACATACCCCCCCACTTAAAGGTTGGCAGTCCCTGTCAACTACCGTCGGTTCCCAGGCAGTGATGACTGCAGATGTCACAGGGGTTGGTTGAGAAGTGGGCCATATATACTGGTCCCTGTAAGACCGCCCGGGCGGGATCCCAGCAGTGGTGCGGTCAGTGCGTCTCAAGGGTCGGTTGTTCCCCTCCCCGTCACTGTCTTTACGCCCCACTTCAGTCAGCACTCCGGGGGAAGAACTGGGTTGTGTAGATGGGTCACCGGTCTCAGAGTCGACGTGATCACTATGCTGGGAAACGTCCGTGACGTCAGTCGTGTCGGCAGCGTCACCCCCTCCGGGTACTGTGGTAGGGGAGTCAGGCTGGGATAGGCAGGGACGCAACATATTTCGGTGCACAGTGCAGATGCTGCGACTGTCTTCACCCCGCACTCGGTATACATGCCCGTTGGGGTAGGGGCGTTCGATTACCCGGTAGACCTCAGTCTCCCACTTGGCTCGAAGTTTCCCTTGTGGCTTCTTGATACAGAGCAGGACTAGCTGTCCCAACTTCAAGGGGTGCTCTTGCACGGGGAGTGGGTCAGCATGTATCTGGCCCCGGATTTGTTGGCTCACCAGCCGGTGTACAGTCTCCATCTTCTGTCGGTGAGCATTTAGCCAGGAGGGGTAGTTATGGCAGACATCATCTCCAGGGCGGAATAGGTTCAGGTCATGGACCCCTTTTCCGGGGCGGCCAAAGAGAAGGGTGTGTGGGGTGTAACCAGTCACGGAGTGGACCTGGTTGTTGTAGGCCCATACTAGATCGGGAAGGAATTGGGGCCATTGGTCTTTCTTATCATCGGCCAAAGTGCGGATCAGCTGGAGTAGAGTCCGGTTGAAGCGTTCACATGCACCGTTCCCTTGTGGGTGGTAAGGAGTGGTCCTTGACTTCTGGATCCCATACATCCGATGCAGCTCTTCGATGACTCGGCCTTCGAAACAAGCCCCCTGGTCGGAGTGCAACCTCTCCGGACACCCATAGACGTGGATGAACTGTCGACAGATGGCCCGTTCAGCCGATTCAGCCGTCTGGTCTTTGGTAGCAACAGCGACAGCGAATTTTGTGAAGTGATCCACCATGACTAGGCAGTACTGATAGCCACTGCTCGCCGTCCCAATCAGCAGATAGTCCACGATCAACAGCTCAAGGGGCCTGGATGTTTTAATTGTCTGGACAGGTGCACGCTGCTCAGGGGACTTGTGTAGTTCACAGGTGCGACAGGTTTGGCAGACGTCTTCAACCAGCTTGCGGAGCCCCGGACAATAGATGGACTGTTGAATCCACCGAAAGGTCTTGTCTATTCCGAAGTGTCCATTCCTTTTGTGGGCTTTGGCCACCATCTCACGGGCCAATTGATCAGGCACCACAACTTGTGTGCATTCCTCCAGCATGTGCGACAAGAGAACCTTCCGGTATAGCACTCCTTCTCTCAGAATCAGCCGGTCCCACTGACTGAGCAGGGTCAAGGTCCCGGTAGACAGTCGTGCCCGTATATCGGCGGGAGGCTTCTGCTGCCGCTTCACCCATTGTTTGAGTAGAGCCCATTCAGGGTTCTGGTCCTGGAGCCTGCACCACTCCTGGGGTGGCAAGGCGACCCCCACTGGAGTTCCAGCTTCGCCCACAACGAACTGGCGGTAATCCATCATCTGTTGGGCGAGCTTTGCAAAGTCAGGCGTCTCGTCCCCTTCTAATTCTTCATCCCAGTCTCGGTGGAGTAAGGGGTATGACACTCTAGACAGGCTGTCCGCATTTTGATTCTCAGCTCCAGCCCTATATTTGATCTTGTAATTGAACTTGGAGAGCCGAGCCATCCAACGCTGCTCCATGACTCCGAGCTTCGCATTTTCTAAGTGGGCCAACGGGTTGTTATCGGTCAGGACTAGTACTTCGGTCCCCGTGAGGTACCCTGCAAATTTCTCCGCCATAGCCCACGTTAGGGCCTACAGCTCCAGCCGGAACGAGCTATAATTGGTGGGATTCTTCTCGCCCTCATGTCGGGACCGACTGGCATAGGCTATGACCCGTTCCTTGCTTTCTTGTACCTGTGAAAGTACTGCCCCTAGACCCTGTAGACTGGCATCGGTGTGTAGTTGGAAGGGCAGGTTGTAGTCCGCATATGCCAGGATGGGGGGAGACGTTAAGGCACCCTTTAGGGCTTGGAAGGACTCTTCCTGGCTGGGTCCCCAGCTGATGGGTCGTCCTCTGGGGCTGTTGGTGGTCCCTCGAAGCAGGTCATGCAAGGGTGCAGCAAGCCGGGCGAAGTTTTTGACGAACCGGCGGTAGTAGCCGGCCAACCCCAGGAAAGCCCTGACATCCGTGACGTTTGTGGGCTGCGGCCAATCCCGTATGGCGGCTATCTTCTCTGAAGACGGCTGAACACCCTCGGCTGAGATCCGGTGGCCCAGGTATTTGATCTCGGGCTGCAGAAGACGGCACTTGCTGAGTTTCAACTTCAGGCCATGTTCTCTCAACCTACTGAACACACGGCTGCAGGTGTTCTTCAAATGTGGCCGAATAGACTACAATGTCGTCCAGGTAGATGAGGGTGAAGTCAAAGTTGAAGTCTCCCAAGCAGCGCTCCATCAGCCGCTGGAAAGTCCCCGGCGCGTTGTTCAGACCAAAGGGCATCCGGTCGAACTCGTACAGGCCCATGGGTAGGATGAAAGCAGTCTTCTCTCTATCTTTCTCGTGCATGGGTACCTGCCAATATCCGCTGGCCAGATCCAACAAAGAGAAGTATTTGGCTTTCTTCAGAGCTGTCAGGGATTCTTCGATCCTTGGCAAAGGGTATGAGTCCCGGGTGGTGCAAGCATTCAAACGGCGGTAGTCCACACAGAACCTCAGGGACCCGTCCTTCTTCTTGACTATCACCACCGGTGCAGCCCAGGGGCTCTGGCTTTCTCGTACCACTCCAGCGTGTATCATGGAATTCAGGAGATTTTTCACTTCTTGGTATTACTGGGGAGGTATTTGGCGGTACCTTTCACGGATCGGAGCAGCATCACCTGTGGGGATTTCGTGCTTGATACTGGTGGTGCACCCAAAGTCGGTGTCATGCCGGGCAAAGGACGCCTGATCCTCTTGAAGTAGCTCTTCCACCTGGGACACCTCCCGTTTGGAGTATTGGGATACCTCCAACTGACACTTCTCTCGTAGTTCTCGCCCCGCGTTGGTGTCACCCGCGACAGCGGCCATGGCAGAGACCGTCACTGTCCAATCTCCCTCTGTAGACGGTACAAACTGGAGGGGGCTCATAGGGTTCACCTCTTCGGTTAGAGCATAGACTCGGGCGAGCTGTGTCCCGGCTTCTAGGTCAACGCTCACGTTAGCCGTGTTGCCCAGCCTGACAGGAATTCTTCCCTTTCTCACTACTGCTAGAGTTCGAGCGACTAGTGGATTCAGCTTCCCTTCCTTCGGGGTGCGCGGCTCAAGCAGCACCTCCACACCTTCAAGCTGTCTCGTGGTGCTAAGGGGTAGTGAGATAACTGTCTCTTTCCCAGCCGGTAAGGTGATCCTAGTATGGCGGGGTACGGTGATCGTGGCCAGTGACAGTTGTTCTTCTGTCATTCGCTGGAGGTTGCAGGTCCGGACCACTTGCTGAAAGGCACAGCGGGTGGCCCTATGTGCGGTCACTTCTTGCCTGTACTTGGGCCCCCTCTTGGTAAACAACACCAGATTCAGGTCTTTCAAGATGTTCATCCCAATAATCATGGGCGTTTCTGATCCAAAGCCTTCCCTGACCACAATTATCCCTCTCTTCCCGAGATCTTGGCCACAGATTTCGGTGTTCATCCAGGCAACTCCCGTCACCGGAATGGGTAGATTATTGGCTCCTTTGATCTTGATGGCGGTATCAGGGTCATAGGCAACCCGCGGCTTTAGACATTCTTCGTAGAACTGCTCGGAGATGGTGGATACCTGAGACCCAGTATCCATTAACCCTTGTACGGCGATCCCTTCCAGTAATACTTCCAGGGTGGGGCTATTTGATGCAAGTTTGTTCCATGGCTGGCTCTGTTTTCCCACACCCCTCTCTTTGGCCTCCCCTGCCGAGTGAGCCTCTTTGGCAGGGGCGTCTAGTTTAAAGGCGGCCGCTGTTGTGAGACATGACTTGCTGGTTCTGGTAGATCGGACCGTTGATGAACTTGAAAGTTCTGGGGGCAACGGTTTGCTCTATGGCGGGGGTCGCCGCATGTCCAGCATCTTCCCATCGGCCGGCTGGGTTGTTGTCTCGCTTGCCGGCCCGCCTGTTGGTCTAGGGTGAGCTGTAACACCTGTTTCTGCAACTCTGCCACCATCTGCTTCAGTTCTTCCGTGTCGCTGTTCGGAGTCCCGATACCAGATATGGACCTGCAAGCCGCGGTATATGTCTGTGTCTCCACGACAGATCCCCGTGAACGTTCTATAGCTTCTTGTTTGACCTCAGCGAACGTAAGGGCCGGATTTATCAGGAGTAGATCTTGCAATGAGCGGTTAAGGTACGGGTCTCTCAATCCGGTCACGAACTGATCTCTCAACACCAGGTCACGGGCACCCGTACTAGCTATCTGTTCTTCTTTTCTACAGGCTTGTTCTAGCAGCACTTGAAGGGCATTGGCATATTGAGGAATGTCCTCCGACTCGAGCTGAGTACGCCGGAAAAACATATAGCGCAATGTTCCCGCATATGTGGTCGGCCCATAGGTGTTCTCCAGCACCCGCACCAAGTCATCCAACGTACGCCGGCCCCTAACCGTCTCCAGCCTGACTGTCGTCCACGCTTCCCCCTCTAATGTTAGCATGGCCATTTCTGCTAAGGTCTTAGGATCAGTGTTATACATTTCCCCCACTATCTTAAGTTGTTCAGTCCATTCAGTTACAGGATAGTTCCGTCCGTTAAACTTTCTCACCTGATTGACAATAGACGGCGGGGGAGCTGTCCGGTTATAAGTTACTACCGGGGGATGATTTTGTTGGTCACACATCCTGCCGACTACGCCACATGAAGCGACCGGTGGTAGGGCCGCGGGTGTGTGTGTATGCTCTATTCCAACAAAATCCCCATACTCAGATTTTACCGGTAGTAACATTTCTTTACTATGAAACATATTTATAACACAGGATATCAAAGTGTAGACTGGAGGAAAAACGGGTTTAAAAACCGCGCTAGGAAACCACGAGCAAGGATGTAAATGAATATTTTTCTTTTATTTAGATAATTCCAACGCGTTTCGGAGACCCATCTGTCTCCTTCCTCAGGGAAAAAGAAAAAGGGAAAAAAGCTTTCTTTTTCCCTGAGGAAGGAGACAGATGGGTCTCCGAAACGCGTTGGAATTATCTAAATAAAAGAAAAATATTCATTTACATCCTTGCTCGTGGTTTCCTAGCGCGGTTTTTAAACCCGTTTTTCCTCCAGTCTACACTTTGATATCCTTTGCTCAGACACGGGGCCGCTGCTGAACCACTAAAGCACTCATCCACGTTCTCTAAGGGGTTGTGACTGGCACAACCCAGCCAGGTGAGTGTGTTTTAAGCCTTTTTCCCTCTGCCCTGTAAATCGGGTAAGACCCTATTGCGCCTTTTCTCTCCTACTACAACTACATATTTATAACACAGTCAACCGAACTATCTGCGCACATGTGTATGGTGGAGTCCCCGGATCTTCTCTTCTTCCGGGTACGCAGCAAGGAAAAAAAGAAAAGAGAAAAACACAAAGAAATGGCGGCAACTTTCCCTAACTTTCCCTACAATCACGTACCAGTCTATCCCAGAAGAAGATGCTGCTCCCACGTCGCAGGCCTGGAGTCTCACGATGATGGGTCCCGGTGCAGCGCTGAAGGGATGCAGCTCCTCGGTCTTCTCCTTTGATCTTCTCCCGCTGGTAACGGATTCTAGTCCGTCTCTTAGTCCCGGGGCACACCGAGCAGAAGAAGGGAGGTCACGGTTGCACGGATGGCTCCCTTGTGTCGGTAATGGCCCCTGCACTTGCACTCAGGGTGCGATGCTCTGCAGTCAAGTTGTCACAGCCCCTGGATATGCACTCTGGGCGCGATGCTCTGCAGTCCGGTTAGATCCTCGGTGAAAACAAAGTCCTGCAAACCGGGGATGGCAGAAACCACTTTCACAGGGTGATTCTTCCAAGAATCCGGTTGCAAAAGAGCCCTCTGTTCAGGGAGACCACACGTAGCTCTGTGCTGGCTGAGCTCGGGATCTGTGCAGTCCGCCCGCTCTTTTTTTTCCTGGTTAGAACACACAAGCTGTAAGGGATTTCCCACCTCTGTGTCTGTGATTGCACAGTCTGACACTGCCCCCTTGTGGGCAAGTGCTGAAGCAATGTCCAAATCCATTTCTACATTGATGATGCAGTCTGAATGGTTGATCCCATTACACCTCCACAGGGGATGAAACGGTGTGAACCTGCCAACTGCAAAAAGTAACTGTGGCTCCAGGCCAAAAATACAGTCTGTGGCACTGGATTGTGTTGTGGTCCTTTGTGTGTCGGTGATGGAGCCAGTGGCACTGGATTGTGTTGTTCTCCTCTGTATGTTGGTGATAGAGCTGGTGGCATTGGTTTTGTTGTGGTCCTCTTTGTGTGTGGGTGATGGAGTTGGTGGTACTGGATTATGTCTTGGTCCTCTTTGCGTCCTTGATGGAGCTCGTGACACTGGATTGAGTTGTGGTCCTCTTTGTGTCGGTAATGGAGTTGGTGGCACTGGATTGTGTTGTGGTCCTCTGTGTGTCATGATGGAGCCAGTGGCACTGGATTGTGTTTTTGTCCTCTGTGTGCCGGTTATGGAGCCGGTGGCACTGGATTGTGTTATGGTCCTCTTTGTGTGACTGATGGAGCCAGTGGCACTGGATTGTGTTGTTGTCCTTTGTGTGTCAGTGATGGTGCCGGTAGCACTAGATTATGTTGTGGTCCTCTGTTTGTGGGTGATGGAGCCGGTGACACTGGAATTTATTGTGTTCTTCTTTGTGTGGGTCATGGAGCCAGTGGCACTGGAGTATGTTATGAACCTCTGTTTGTGGGTGATGGAGCTAGTGGCATTGGATTATGTTGTGGTCCTCTTTGTGTCGGTGATGGAGTTGGTAGCACTGGAATATGTTGTGGTCCTCTTTGTGTGGGTGATGGAGTTGGTGGCATTGGATTGTGTTGTTGTGCTCTGTGTGATGGTGATGGAGACGGTGGCACTGGATTATCTTGTGGTCCTCTGTGTGTCTGTGATGGAGCCGGTGGCACTGGATCGTGTTGTTGTGGTCTTCTGTGTGTCTGTGATGGAGCCAGTGGCACTGGATTGTGTTGTGTTGCTCTGTGTGTCGGTGATGGAGCCGGTGGCACTGGATTATGTTGTGGTCCTCTTTGTGTGTAGGTGATGGAGTTGGTGGCACTGGATTGTGTTGTGTTCCTCTGTGTGTCAGTCATGGAGCCAGTGGCACTGGATTGTGTTGTCCTCTGTGTGTTGGTGATGGAGCAAGTGGCACTGGATTGTGTTGTTGTCCTCTGTGTGTCGGTGATGGAGCCAGTGGCACTGGATTATGTTGTGATCCTCTGTTTGTGGGTGATGGAGCCGGTGGCACTACATTGTGTTGTGGTCCTCTATGTGTCGGTGATGGAGCCAGTGGCACTAGATTATGTTGGGGTCTTCTGTGTGTGGGTGATGGAGCCGGTGGCACTGGATTATGTTGTGGTCCTCTGTGTGTCGGTGATGGAGCCAGTGGCACTGGATTGTGTTGTGGTCCTCTGTGTGTGGGTGATGGAGCCGGTGGCACTGGATTATGTTGTGGTCCTCTGTGTGTCGGTGATGGAGCCGGTGGCACTGGATTGTGTTGTGGTCCTCTGTGTGTGGGTGATGGAGCCGGTGGCACTGGATTATGTTGTGGTCTTCTGTGTGTGGGTGATGGAGCCGGTGGCACTGGATTATGTTGTGGTCCTCTGTGTGTCGGTGATGGAGCAAGTGGCACTGGATTGTGTTGTGGTCCTCTGTGTGTGGGTGATGGAGCCGGTGGCACTGGATTGTGTTGTGGTCCTCTGTGTGTCGGTGATGGAGCCGGTGGCACTGGATTATGTTGTGGTCCTCTGTGTGTGGGTGATGGAGCCGGTGGCACTGGATTATGTTGTGGTCCTCTGTGTGTCGGTGATGGAGCAAGGGGCACTGGATTGTGTTGTTGTCCTCTGTGTGTCAGTGATGGAGCCAGTGGCACTGGATTATGTTGTGATCCTCTGTTTGTGGGTGATGGAGCCGGTGGCACTACATTGTGTTGTGGTCCTCTATGTGTCGGTGATGGAGCCGGTGGCACTGGATTATGTTGTGGTCCTCTGTGTGTCGGTGATGGAGCCGGTGGCACTGGATTCTGCTGTGGTCCTCTGTGTGTCGGTGATGGAGCCGGTGGCACTGGATTGTGTTGTGGTCCTCTGTGTGTGGGTGATGGAGCCAATGGCACTAGATTATGTTGGGGTCTTCTGTGTGTGGGTGATGGAGCCGGTGGCACTGGATTATGTTGTGGTCCTCTGTGTGTCGGTGATGGAGCCAGTGGCACTGGATTATGTTGTGGTCCTCTGTGTGTCGGTGATGGAGCCGGTGGCACTGGATTATGTTGTGATCCTCTGTGTGTGGGTGATGGAGCCAGTGGCACTGGATTATGTTGTGGTCCTCTGTGTGTCGGTGATGGAGCCGGTGGCACTGGATTATGTTGTGGTCCTCTGTGTGTCGGTGATGGAGCAAGGGGCACTGGATTGTGTTGTTGTCCTCTGTGTGTCGGTGATGGAGCCAGTGGCACTGGATTATGTTGTGATCCTCTGTTTGTGGGTGATGGAGCCGGTGGCACTACATTGTGTTGTGGTCCTCTATGTGTCGGTGATGGAGCCGGTGGCACTGGATTATGTTGTGGTCCTCTGTGTGTCGGTGATGGAGCCGGTGGCACTGGATTGTGTTGTGGTCCTCTGTGTGTGGGTGATGGAGCCAATGGCACTAGATTATGTTGGGGTCTTCTGTGTGTGGGTGATGGAGCCGGTGGCACTGGATTATGTTGTGGTCCTCTGTGTGTCGGTGATGGAGCCAGTGGCACTGGATTATGTTGTGGTCCTCTGCTTGTGGTTGATGGAGCCGGTGGCACTGGATTATGTTGTGGTCCTCCGCTTGTGGTTGATGGAGCCGGTGGCACTGGATTATTACATTGCTGATCGTTACAGTCCTGGGTTTCCTGAAGGTCGGGTTCACCGGCAGATTGATGCAGTAGTAATTGGAGGAGATGAATTGCGCGATGGTCTCTGGAGCGTTGACATTGTCAGCTTTACCGTCTCATCTGTTTTACCCTCCAGTTAATGACTCCCGAGCCGGGGAATGAGCGTTGTCGGCCATTATAGCTGCATAATGACCAGATCACAGCCTGTTATTGATCCCCTGAGGAGTGAATGAAGCCTCCTCATCCCCGGGGGCTGCTCGTGAGGCCGGGGGTCTCTATATTATCTCCCCGTCCTCTGCACACGATCACAGACGCCGCAGTGCTTTCTGCTTCATGTTGATGGAGGATCTGGCAGATTGGAGAAGCTGATCCGGTTATTGCAGTTGGCAGCTTGTAATTAAGCCAAGAGGCCTCTCGACACCGTTCATGCTCTTTAAGCTCAGATGATTTTTTTTTTAATTGCCACTGAAAAAGGGAAGTTTCCGGTGAGATGATGTGGAAAGTTTCTTTGGTTTCATGGCTGATGTGGAAAGTTTCTTTTCTGATCTCAAGGTCAAACATGACACAAAGTTATCACCACCTACCTGGATATTTGTGACTGGCACCGAACTGTCGCCGGCAGCAGGGGACGGGTGGGACATAGTCCTGGAGGCAGAGGGCGAGCGAAAGCTGAAGCCATAGATCACACCTAACCCTAACATGCTGAAAAGACACCGTCAGCTCTGCCACGTCCTCAGCGATCCACTCACTGCCCATAGACCTTCTGCGGGTGATCAGCTGGGGGTTCAGGTCCCAGTCACTTCATCACTACGATGATGACCTACCGGGATTAGTCCTCGTCTTTCTGTTAGATCTGGTGGGGGAGAAGCTTCTGCATGGAAGAAGCATACCTGTGATGGAAAGTAATGGTTTACCCCTGGCTGGATGAAGGAACATGCCCGGGCATTGTCCTCACCATGAAGCCTGCTCTCCATGCCCTCTCCTGTTGTGTTCAATCTTCCAGTCATCGTGTCCAAATGTAAAATGGGCTCCTGTCCTCAGGATCAATGGAAGATGAGTGTCATAGACCTGGCACCATTGTGCTCAAAGGGGCAATAGAATAGATATCTGGAGAAATATGAGAAGATCCCTCCCTACCGTGAGCACCATTACTCTATTCCCCGTGTCCCTGAGTATAGGGCTGTGGGGGCGTGGGAAGGAGAGCCCTGTACCCCATTATCCCACAGATACTGGGGAGTGGTGTTGGCCATCTACTCAGAGCCGCCATCTTAGGAGTGTGATGCCCCTGAACTATCGGGTCATCACAGGGTATTGCACAATCTGCCCTTCTGTGCAATATCCACCTCCTTCTTGGTTATGGGTCCCTAACTACATGGTGTTGCCTACATCATCTAATCAAATCCTAGATACACCCTGCACCACACCCACCAAACACACCAGTGGACGGCTTGAGTGGAATAGAGTCGCCCACCTGGGGGGTTAGAGACGGGAGGTCAGGAGTGTCAAGAGAGAGTTGAGTCTGAGTAGTGCAAGTGAGAGGAGGTCAGGAGCAGGGCTCTTGGGAAGCAATCTAGGTGGCAGACCGTGGTCTGGACCTAGAGGAGCTGGACCCTGGTCGCAGGGGATCGTGGCAAGGGGCACGGATCTGTAGAGGAGGACAGCCGGCGGCCTTGCACCATCACCGGGCTGGGACCAAGGCACAATGGGGTATGTGGACCCTAGGTCGGGGAGTAGCTTCAGGCAACCCGATAATTTACCCGAGGAGAATGGAGCCTTCAAGATTCGCTCTCCACCCGCTCCAAAATCGGGGCATTAGCGCAACGAGGGGGATAGAACTTTCCAATCCAAAACAGTCCAGAAAATCCCAAGCGTGAGCCCTGAGAGTAAGCTCCCACACTTAGCCATAGTGGGGAGCGGGACCCGGCAAGTTTCATACTACCGGGACCACCAAAGAAGTAAACTTAATGCCAGGAGGCAGGTCACGGAGCACCGGGCAGCACCATTGGGGACAGGACCCAAACTAAGCTCCCCTCAGCGGCAGCGGTGTCCAGAGACTTGTTTGACCAGTTGTCGGTGTCAGTTTAATGGACTGAGCGCGTACAACAGTGACCACTTTGCATCCAACAGCACTCCCCATCAATCCCTGAGCCCCAGGGTATCCCTCCTACCCGTGGAGGGTCGCAACACCTGCCTGCCCCATTCCATCACCCCCGGGTACTCCCAACTGCAGCGGTGGTACTCCTAATTACCACATACCAGGGGTGGCGTCACAAACTCTATAATATCCCTTGTAAATACCCCCCTTCATTTGAGTGGCTGCACGATCCCCGGGTGCGGAGACCCTCGAAACACCGCAGATCCGGATTCGAGCAGCTCAGCTGCTGGCACGGGGGCGGCACAGGAGCATCATATACAGTATATTGTGCTTACATGACTCACTCAACAGCATCTGAGGTCGGCACGGGAGGGGTCAAAACATCCAGAACGCTACTCCATAAAGCTGGCCACACACAAGGAATACAAATGGCAAGATACCCAGTCCTCACCTCAGTATTAGGTCAGCATACAAGTGTGTTGCCCAGAGATATGGGGTACTCGGTCCCGGGCGGTGTATTGCTGGGGAGATGTCACTTGGTGGCCGTTGCCCGGTTCCGTGCACTGGGTGCTTTTGAAAAAGGGGTATATTTACAGGGGAGATTAAATGAAAGTTTATAATGTGACACCACTTGCGGGTTGCGGCTATATAGATAGAGCCGCCGCTGCACAATTCTCACTACTGGGGCTGGTGTTAGTGGCAGCCTGGATGTTAGGCCCTCCACAAGCAGGGCCAGGCCCCAGAGGATAGATGATGTTGATGTGTGCAGAAAGAAGGTAGGCCACATAGAGAGTTGCAGTATAACTGGTGTCTTTACTCAGTCTGTTGCAAACTGGTCACCCGATGAAGGCTGCTCTTGACCGGTGGTCCCCTTAGTCCCAGTGCCGGTTTAGTGACCTGGTGACTTCTTTCCCCTGCACCTGTCTCTGTTTGGTGGGTCCCTGTAGCTTGGAGTGTGAAGCCCCGCAAACGCTGTGTCGGTGCATTACCTTCAGGGACTCCACGCAGCTGGATCCTGTCACCGGTAGGAAATCTTCTATTTGTCGTGACGCCACTCTCAGAATTGCGGTCAGTGGGGACCGCCACTGCAGATTAAGGGATGCCTGGGGCTGATGGTGGGTGCAGTCGGTTGTAATAGCCTCCTGAGAGTGAGGCAAGCCCCAGGGCCCTGTGTAGGTGTGTGGAACCACAAGGCGCAGAATAACTCAACACAAGCAGAATGTCTTTCAGGGGTTTTACTCACTGTTGATGGCAGGGTGAGTAACCCAGGCGTAGCTGGGATGAACCAGGCTGGAACCAGGCGTCCTTCAGGCTGACTTGTGAGGGTGACTACCGACTCGCCTTCCTTAGCCCTTTGCGTTTTGGGGTAACCCCGACTTTTAGTCCCTATGGGGGTCACCCAGGGAAGTTGCTGGTGCCTCTCTCCCCTTCGTTTTGGCCCGTTTGCTTGTAGCCTGGACCAGGACACTCCGGCTGCTTGCCTCCTGTGAACTATGGGCCCTAACTGTGGCTACGTGGCTGCGGACTCTGTAGTGTGTTCTTGGGGGTGTGAAGTGCCCCCTCAAGCAGGTTTGGCAAGGAAAGGTGGATCTATCCCTGCACTGGGACCTACTACCCGTTTGGGCCTGGTAACTCCCTAGCAGTCTCCTTACTTCCCACTCCGTTGCTCTCTCTTTAGCTGAAGATGGATTTCGGGTAGCACTACTAGGTGACCGTTCTCCCCCGTCGGTAGCCACTGCGCGGACGCTGTCAGACTGCAACAGCCCCAGGGGTCTGCTCCTGACGTCTGCTCCCCCTGAACTGCACACTGAACCGGCTCACTGCTCCTCCTCTCCCATTCTTGCCTACGTCACCTAGCAACCAGGCTCTCCACCACACCCCTTGAGTGGAGATGGAGGCTTTACCCCCTCCACTATTCCAGTGGAGGTGAAGGCTTTGCCCCCTCCTGGGATCCCCAGGGGTCCTCTCAAAGGTACATGTGTCAGACCTGATCACTATGCGCCTGTGTAGTCACACCTCGGTCAGCCTTCTGGATTACCTGTTTTGTACTGTCCCCAGCATGGGTACAGTACTCAGTGGTGCCTGACCAGGTCAGGGGCGCCACATTCCCCCTTAGTTATCACCAGCACGTCCTCGGGCTGCAAGACAACATTTTAAAATGCGTAAAACAGTAAAACATGGTAAAACATTTTAAAACCACCAGGTACCATACATCACCACCCTCCACCCACAAGTCCGTTAACCCACCCAAAACCCTCTCACGTTGGCCGCGCCTTCAGCCACTTCTGGCAGGATGTAGAGGCGGCTTTCATGGTCTGGTGGTTTCAGGGTATACCTGGCCTGGTGGAGCCGCGCCTTCAGCCTCTTCTGGCAGGATGTAGAGGCGGCCTCCACAGTTGGTGCCGACCAGGTACCCTCTTTGTGGTGGAGAGCCAGGCCCCATAAACAGGCATGCTCTCTGGTTGCAGGCGAGCCAAGCCCCTAAACAGGCTGGCTCTGGTGGTGGTACCTCTGGTGTAACTATTTACACTGCGAGAGTTTGTGGCTATAGCCAGTTCATAGCCTTAAGGTTTATTTCTCACATTAGTTTATGTGGGCACATACTTAAACTTGGAAACGTTGCAAAAACTTCAAACTGGTCAAAACAGTAACTTGTTGTACTTTACTTTGCTTCAAACAGATTCCTCCTCACCAGGGCTTGGGCCTGTAGGGCTGCGGCACCTGTTATGGATCCAAGAGAACACAGTCCTGCACCACCCATACACGCCTATCACACCTGGGATCACTGGAGGGTAAGGAATATAGCACCAGACGTCCTTGTTGGAAGCCGGATCAGCGTGCAGGTCCAAACAGCAAAAGTCAGTTCAGTTCATCAATACAAAAGAAGAATAAGACCGCACCAATGCTGATGTCTTTTTCCGGATAATCTTTATTCCATAAACTCGGTTAAAAGGTGTTGTAAAATCAGCGGGTGGAGGAGACCTGGATGCGGCCCCTCACTATGGACGACGGCCGTTTCGCCTGTGATTAGGCTTCCACGGGTCCACATGTGGGGTAAGATCAGCCCTCCCTAAATAGGGTCATGCATCCAGGTGACCTCCCCACATATACAAAAAGTGTGCATGAAGTGTATAATACAATTAAAAGGTACTTTGTGTGCATATTTCACGTACCAAAAAATTAAAAACAATCATTGTGAAAAATACAAAAATCAGACAATATTACAGAGGTATGAGACATTATAATATTCACAAAAAAATCAATTCATACATGGTTTATATGCGTAATCAGGATTACAACTTGGTTTCACTTATCTGGGATATTTATTCCATTAATTATCCCACCCATTGTCAGACATATACCATTATTTTACCATGCCCTGTTTTTGTGCAAAAGAAAAAAAAAAAAAAAAAAAAAAAAAAAAAATCCTTTACAAAAAGACTGATAAATCGTTACGGTCATTCATTCCCAATGCGCCCTGTGCTCCATATTTTATAATTAATTTTGCCTCCGTTTGCAACAACAGTTTGTGGTGATCCCCTCCTTGCGATGGGAGTGACACCCTTTCCAAACCGGCAAAATTCAGGACATCAGGGCAGCCATTGTGCGATTCTCGTACATGTGCTATCAATCTTGGGGATCCCTTTCCTGTCTGGATTGAATTATAGTGCTCCTTAAATCGAACATATAGGCATCTGATAGTTTTTCCTATATAAAATCTCCCACAGGGACATACTATTGCATAGACTACAAATTTTGTCTTGCACGATATAAACTGATTGACATAGTGTGTATGTGCACCAATTTTCACAGACTTGCCGGTCAAACGCAGACTACAAAATCTGCATTGGCCACATTTAAAGTTGCCATTAGGAGACTGTTTTTCCAACCATGTGTTTTTGCTGGTTAATCTATTTTTAACCAGCAAGTCCCTCAAATTGTGGCATCTCCTGTAGGAAACTAATGGCTTAGAAGCCGTCATTTTTTTCAATTCAGGATCCCTTTCTAGGATGTGCCAGTTCTCATTAAGCGTTTTTCTTATGATGTCAAACATAGGTCCGAATTTGAAACTAAAGGTGAACCTGTCATTAGTGTTCTTTTCTTTTCTCTTTTTCACCCCTCCTGAGTCGGCTACTGGACAGAGACGATTATCCTCGTTTGCAGATTTTTTAGTTTTTTCATATGCTAGATTGATAATAGTATCGGGATAACCCCGTTGTAAAAATCTATTTTTTAATTCAGAAGCCTGTTCCTCAAAGGTCACACTGGTACTGTTAGTTCTTTTTACCCTCAAAAACTGCGAGTACGGGAGGGCAGTTTTTGTGTGCTGCGGGTGGGCGCTTTCATAATGTAAAACAGAGTTGGAGGCTGTGGGTTTTCTATAAATTTTTGTTGCGATCACTCCATCATTGACCCCAACCTCCACATCCAAAAAACTTATAGTATTGCCTCCAAAGGTAGAGGTAAACGACATGTTCATGGTGTTGGTGGTGTTTAAATAGGAAACAAAATCGGAAAAATCCTTTTCTGTCCCATCCCACACCATGAACATGTCGTCGACATACCTTAAATAGTATTTAATATGCTTCAAGAACGGGTTGTTCACTGTATATACATACTTGCCTTCAAATTGTCCCAAAAAAATATTGGCCATGGCACATGATACGGGGGTACCCATTGCAGTACCCCCGCACTGTACATACCACCCGTCTAGAAACATGAAGGCATTTTTTGATAAAACAAATTCCAGCGCTTCACCAACAAAATCACAAAACAAAGGACTTTTGCCACTGCGTGTGACAATGTCCTTTACTGCCTCTACACCCAAAGCCTGTGGGATCCGTGTGTATAAATTATCCACATCAATTGTGGTTAAATTGTATCCCTCCTGCCATGTTACTTCTTTGAGGAGTGACACAAAATCCCCACTGTCTTTAACATAAGACGGAATATGGGACAACAGGGGTCTCAGCATGGTTGGAAAAACAGTCTCCTAATGGCAACTTTAAATGTGGCCAATGCAGATTTTGTAGTCTGCGTTTGACCGGCAAGTCTGTGAAAATTGGTGCACATACACACTATGTCAATCAGTTTATATCGTGCAAGACAAAATTTGTAGTCTATGCAATAGTATGTCCCTGTGGGAGATTTTATATAGGAAAAACTATCAGATGCCTATATGTTCGATTTAAGGAGCACTATAATTCAATCCAGACAGGAAAGGGATCCCCAAGATTGATAGCACATGTACGAGAATCGCACAATGGCTGCCCTGATGTCCTGAATTTTGCCGGTTTGGAAAGGGTGTCACTCCCATCGCAAGGAGGGGATCACCACAAACTGTTGTTGCAAACGGAGGCAAAATTAATTATAAAATATGGAGCACAGGGCGCATTGGGAATGAATGACCGTAACGATTTATCAGTCTTTTTGTAAAGGATTTTTTTTTTTTTTTTTTTTTTTTTTTTTTTGCACAAAAACAGGGCATGGTAAAATAATGGTATATGTCTGACAATGGGTGGGATAATTAATGGAATAAATATCCCAGATAAGTGAAACCAAGTTGTAATCCTGATTACGCATATAAACCATGTATGAATTGATTTTTTTGTGAATATTATAATGTCTCATACCTCTGTAATATTGTCTGATTTTTGTATTTTTCACAATGATTGTTTTTAATTTTTTGGTACGTGAAATATGCACACAAAGTACCTTTTAATTGTATTATACACTTCATGCACACTTTTTGTATATGTGGGGAGGTCACCTGGATGCATGACCCTATTTAGGGAGGGCTGATCTTACCCCACATGTGGACCCGTGGAAGCCTAATCACAGGCGAAACGGCCGTCGTCCATAGTGAGGGGCCGCATCCAGGTCTCCTCCACCCGCTGATTTTACAACACCTTTTAACCGAGTTTATGGAATAAAGATTATCCGGAAAAAGACATCAGCATTGGTGCGGTCTTATTCTTCTTTTGTATTGATGAACTGAACTGACTTTTGCTGTTTGGACCTGCACGCTGATCCGGCTTCCAACAAGGACGTCTGGTGCTATATTCCTTACCCTCCAGTGATCCCAGGTGTGATAGGCGTGTATGGGTGGTGCAGGACTGTGTTCTCTTGGATCCATATCATTGCATTTACCTTTGGAGTCCATTGCACACCCAGCTACCACCGGGATATAATAACAAGGAGTTACTGGATTTGGGATACAAAGGATATGACGGACAATACAGTCAACATGGACAGCACCAATACGCCCTTGGCTAATACTTCGGGTGTTCAAGCGGGTCGATCGGATGCGGCTTCCTTTTTTGTGGAGTGCAATCAAAAAAAAAAAAAAAAAAAAAAAAAAGGACACAGAGGTAATGGGCGTAAAAACCCTGGAACAGAAAATATATTCCCTCTCTGAAAGAGAGGTGCGGTTATTTTGGACGGTACAGTCACTACAATCCTATGTGGATTGCAACAGAGTCCCAAGGGGCTTACGTATTATTAAGTCAGTATCACAATTCCATCAGGATGCGACTTTTGTTAAGGAATGGGAAACCATACAATTGGATTGCTCTATGAGACTGTTGCAATTAGTTTTAAAGAAAAACATAGAAGATTATAATGATTTGAGTTTGGAATTGGAAAATTTAAAACAGGATACCCATTCTAGAGTGACTGAGGATTATTGGTCCTCATTTACATCTAAGTTGGATAAAAAACTAATGGATGTTCAGACAGAAATTAAAAATAAAAAAAGGGAAAAATTTTTAAGAGACAAGCATGATTATGACACCAATCAGATCTTTTGTTGGACAAAAGATAAGGTCAAGGGATATAAAAAACATCAATATATGTATAATAAGAAAAAATCGCATGTACAAAATAAGGGATATTGGACTACCGATTCAGAATCTAGTGGCTCTGAAGAGGTAGTACCGGGTCCTTCAAGAGATACCTCTTCATCAGTTCCCACTCCTGCCCCTTTAGGAAACGCATCCGACGGGGGGGCAGGAAGGGGCACAAGAGGAAGAGGACGCAAACGAAAGATGGTGTCATGGAGGAATTGAATGATAATCAATTGCTTGTCTCTTTGAATAAGAATATAATAAATCTGTCGGAGCATTCACTGACCAGCGATATGGTGTCCGTTTTGTCTAAGGGGTTGAGCTTTTGTGTTCCAGAAGAATTTAATTTTGTGGAATTTAGAGTGGATCTTTATAAGGCAATAAGGAAAATACATTTATTCAAATTCTTTAACCAAATGCCTCACAATATAAATCTGATTCCTGAGGGTGAACAACCATGCATGGTGAATGATGGGAGTTTTGATGTGACAGGGGCTTTTGACCCTGACACATTAAAAGAAGCTACACTGTTAATGAGCTTGAATGATCCCACATTGGAGTCCGAAGTGGACATAAATGAAATAATGTGTGAACCCATGAAATTTAAAAAAGGAAATAAATCAGATTTTTGTCCACCAACAGTGCATGGGAATTTGATCGATTTGTTCCAGGATACTGTTATAAAAAAAGTAGAGGCTTTGAGGTATCCACAAGTTAGTAGGAATTTGAGTGCAGGTGAATTAGCTGCGGTAAAAACTATGCGCACATGGGAAGATACTATCTTCCGCGAAGCGGACAAAGGGGGCAACATTGTCCTCATGTCCCGTGATATGTACCTGCAGGAATGCTTAAAACAGCTACAAGATCGCACAACATATAAACCCTTACTGTCAAACCCTATTAATGAATACAAAAAACAACTTGTACGTCTCTTGGACAGATATGTAATCCTCGGTTTGATTTCTAAAAAACAAGCAGAAAAATTGATCCCGCCTTTCCCTACGAGACCACACTGGTACTGTATACCAAAAGTGCACAAAAATGAAAGAAATCCTCCTGGACGTCCAATAGTGGCGGGGATTGGCTCACTGACTGAGCCACTCTCCCACTATTTGGACTGGCTGCTGAGACCCCTGTTGTCCCATATTCCGTCTTATGTTAAAGACAGTGGGGATTTTGTGTCACTCCTCAAAGAAGTAACATGGCAGGAGGGATACAATTTAACCACAATTGATGTGGATAATTTATACACACGGATCCCACAGGCTTTGGGTGTAGAGGCAGTAAAGGACATTGTCACACGCAGTGGCAAAAGTCCTTTGTTTTGTGATTTTGTTGGTGAAGCGCTGGAATTTGTTTTATCAAAAAATGCCTTCATGTTTCTAGACGGGTGGTATGTACAGTGCGGGGGTACTGCAATGGGTACCCCCGTATCATGTGCCATGGCCAATATTTTTTTGGGACAATTTGAAGGCAAGTATGTATATACAGTGAACAACCCGTTCTTGAAGCATATTAAATACTATTTAAGGTATGTCGACGACATGTTCATGGTGTGGGATGGGACAGAAAAGGATTTTTCCGATTTTGTTTCCTATTTAAACACCACCAACACCATGAACATGTCGTTTACCTCTACCTTTGGAGGCAATACTATAAGTTTTTTGGATGTGGAGGTTGGGGTCAATGATGGAGTGATCGCAACAAAAATTTATAGAAAACCCACAGCCTCCAACTCTGTTTTACATTATGAAAGCGCCCACCCGCAGCACACAAAAACTGCCCTCCCGTACTCGCAGTTTTTGAGGGTAAAAAGAACTAACAGTACCAGTGTGACCTTTGAGGAACAGGCTTCTGAATTAAAAAATAGATTTTTACAACGGGGTTATCCCGATACTATTATCAATCTAGCATATGAAAAAACTAAAAAATCTGCAAACGAGGATAATCGTCTCTGTCCAGTAGCCGACTCAGGAGGGGTGAAAAAGAGAAAAGAAAAGAACACTAATGACAGGTTCACCTTTAGTTTCAAATTCGGACCTATGTTTGACATCATAAGAAAAACGCTTAATGAGAACTGGCACATCCTAGAAAGGGATCCTGAATTGAAAAAAATGACGGCTTCTAAGCCATTAGTTTCCTACAGGAGATGCCACAATTTGAGGGACTTGCTGGTTAAAAATAGATTAACCAGCAAAAACACATGGTTGGAAAAACAGTCTCCTAATGGCAACTTTAAATGTGGCCAATGCAGATTTTGTAGTCTGCGTTTGACCGGCAAGTCTGTGAAAATTGGTGCACATACACACTATGTCAATCAGTTTATATCGTGCAAGACAAAATTTGTAGTCTATGCAATAGTATGTCCCTGTGGGAGATTTTATATAGGAAAAACTATCAGATGCCTATATGTTCGATTTAAGGAGCACTATAATTCAATCCAGACAGGAAAGGGATCCCCAAGATTGATAGCACATGTACGAGAATCGCACAATGGCTGCCCTGATGTCCTGAATTTTGCCGGTTTGGAAAGGGTGTCACTCCCATCGCAAGGAGGGGATCACCACAAACTGTTGTTGCAAACGGAGGCAAAATTAATTATAAAATATGGAGCACAGGGCGCATTGGGAATGAATGACCGTAACGATTTATCAGTCTTTTTGTAAAGGATTTTTTTTTTTTTTTTTTTTTTTTTCTTTTGCACAAAAACAGGGCATGGTAAAATAATGGTATATGTCTGACAATGGGTGGGATAATTAATGGAATAAATATCCCAGATAAGTGAAACCAAGTTGTAATCCTGATTACGCATATAAACCATGTATGAATTGATTTTTTTGTGAATATTATAATGTCTCATACCTCTGTAATATTGTCTGATTTTTGTATTTTTCACAATGATTGTTTTTAATTTTTTGGTACGTGAAATATGCACACAAAGTACCTTTTAATTGTATTATACACTTCATGCACACTTTTTGTATATGTGGGGAGGTCACCTGGATGCATGACCCTATTTAGGGAGGGCTGATCTTACCCCACATGTGGACCCGTGGAAGCCTAATCACAGGCGAAACGGCCGTCGTCCATAGTGAGGGGCCGCATCCAGGTCTCCTCCACCCGCTGATTTTACAACACCTTTTAACCGAGTTTATGGAATAAAGATTATCCGGAAAAAGACATCAGCATTGGTGCGGTCTTATTCTTCTTTTGTATTGATGAACTGCGGCACCTGTTGGTTTCTCGATCTCTTTCATCGTCCGTGGTGGTCTCATCAGTAGGTTCTTTGTCTTTTCTTTCTCTATCTCCGTCTTCTTCTGTGTCTGTTTCTTTTGCAGGACTACTGTAAGGATGTCTGGTACATGGCGTAACATCCAATGCATACCAGCCTCTTTCTCCTTGGTGCATGGTAAATTCCACTGAGTCTCCTGTTCGTAGATTTCTTCCAGGATGTCCTCTGGGCAAATGGGCTCTAACGTCTCTTCTGTTAACAAAAATGCCCTCCTTCATACCAGGAGCTACTATGAAGCCGTATCCTGATTTCAAGCTGAAGTCTTCTACTACACCACGACAAAGTGGACCTCTAACCTGGGATTTGGCTCTTCTCAAAAACCGTTTCTCCTCCAAGTCTCTGGCCGTGACTTCATCTTTATTCTCTGGAGGCTGCGGTGCAGGGGAAAACTTGGTCCTACTACGGCGCCGTGTCCTACGGGCTGGATTCTGCTGGGTTGCTGCTTCACTGTTTGCAGGCTCCCAGGTGAGGTTGCTGGACAAATCTTCCTCTTCATCCCAGCGAGAATATGGCAACATCTCTGGCTCTGGGCATGGATCCACTGCTGATGGCTCCGGGGTCAGCTTCTCAGCTTCCTGGCCTCCTCTCCCCCTTAGTTCTTCTGAGCACTCCTGTGGTGGCAGCGCTGGGGATGGGTGTTCATCAGCTGGCCCGGGCGGTGGACTTTTTGGTGTGGACATTGCCGGAGTCTTCTGAGGGGTATGCGGAGGGAGCAGATACCGGTCCACCACCTCCTTTGGGAACTGGGCCTCTAGGTCAGCCTTCAGCTTCTGGTATTCGGGGTCCTCCCCCAGCGTAGACTGCCTAGCAGGGACCTCCTTGGACTGGGGAGCGGTGTCTGCTCTGGCCTTGCAGGCCGGGGTAAATGGTGGTACAATCTTGTCTTGATGGGCCGCGCCTGGCGTGGCGGCGGCCTGGTCTTGGCGGGCCGCGCCTGGCATGGCGGCGGCCTGGGTCAGCGTCACACCTGCGGCGTGGATGAGGGTCGCGGTGGCAGCCGGATCTTTGCGGGCCGGGCAGGGCATCGCTGCGGCGGCCTGGGCTTGGCGGGCCGCACCTGGCGTGGCTGCGGCCTGGTTCTGCGTCGCCGCACCGGGCGCCTCTTCTGGGACCGCGGGCGTGGAAGCGGGGGTCAGGGCACTCGCGCTGGCAGTGGCAACACAGGACTCACCCATCGGTAACATCATCGGGGTCTGAGTCGTCGCCGCTCGGTCTGGCACTCGTCGTGCGGTTCCCCTCTCATAGGCCTGAACCGCTGCAGCCATCTCCAGAAGCTCCGTGCGTCCCTCGCTGATCTGCCATACGACCCTGGCCTCCAGTCGGTCACAAAACTGGGCCAGTTCCCGATACCACCAGGCAGCGGAGCCTGGCTCTGGATCTCTGCGTTCAGACACCATTTCCTCTGCGTCTCCTTCTCCTAGTAGCAGGCTTCTGGCTCTCTTTCTTTCCCGACGTCTCTGAACGCTTCCGCTCTCATCACTTGCGAGACCAGAACTCTGCAGGGGATCTCTGGGTAGCCACACCTCTTCGTGGGCGGTAACTTCTCCCAGCGCGGGCTGCTGTTGTTTTTCAGCGCGCTTTTCATGGTGGCAATATGGCGGCGCTTCCAATTTTTCGAGCGGACCGCCCAGGCACATAGTCACCTGTCTGAACAGGTCTAGTCCTTATCCTGTTCGTGACGCCAGATGTGAAGCCCCGCAAACGCTGTGTCGGTGCATTACCTTCAGGGACTCCACGCAGCTGGATCCTGTCACCGGTAGGAAATCTTCTATTTGTCGTGACGCCACTCTCAGAATTGCGGTCAGTGGGGACCGCCACTGCAGATTAAGGGATGCCTGGGGCTGATGGTGGGTGCAGTCGGTTGTAATAGCCTCCTGAGAGTGAGGCAAGCCCCAGGGCCCTGTGTAGGTGTGTGGAACCACAAGGCGCAGAATAACTCAACACAAGCAGAATGTCTTTCAGGGGTTTTACTCACTGTTGATGGCAGGGTGAGTAACCCGGGCGTAGCTGGGATGAACCAGGCTGGAACCAGGCGTCCTTCAGGCTGACTTGTGAGGGTGACTACCGACTCGCCTTCCTTAGCCCTTTGCGTTTTGGGGTAACCCCGACTTTTAGTCCCTATGGGGGTCACCCAGGGAAGTTGCTGGTGCCTCTCTCCCCTTCGTTTTGGCCCGTTTGCTTGTAGCCTGGACCAGGACACTCCGGCTGCTTGCCTCCTGTGAACTATGGGCCCTAACTGTGGCTACGTGGCTGCGGACTCTGTAGTGTGTTCTTGGGGGTGTGAAGTGCCCCCTCAAGCAGGTTTGGCAAGGAAAGGTGGATCTATCCCTGCACTGGGACCTACTACCCGTTTGGGCCTGGTAACTCCCTAGCAGTCTCCTTACTTCCCACTCCGTTGCTCTCTCTTTAGCTGAAGATGGATTTCGGGTAGCACTACTAGGTGACCGTTCTCCCCCGTCGGTAGCCACTGCGCGGACGCTGTCAGACTGCAACAGCCCCAGGGGTCTGCTCCTGACGTCTGCTCCCCCTGAACTGCACACTGAACCGGCTCACTGCTCCTCCTCTCCCATTCTTGCCTACGTCACCTAGCAACCAGGCTCTCCACCACACCCCTTGAGTGGAGATGGAGGCTTTACCCCCTCCACTATTCCAGTGGAGGTGAAGGCTTTGCCCCCTCCTGGGATCCCCAGGGGTCCTCTCAAAGGTACATGTGTCAGACCTGATTACTATGCGCCTGTGTAGTCACACCTCGGTCAGCCTTCTGGATTACCTGTTTTGTACTGTCCCCAGCATGGGTGCAGTACTCAGTGGTGCCTGACCAGGTCAGGGGCGCCACAGGAGCATCTGGGGGTCCCCTTCTGATAATCTCTCAACGGTAGTCTGTATGACAGTAGCGTAAACCCTGTGGGGTCGGAGTCTCTGGTCCTGTTCCCCGGTTCTCCTGTTGCTACTGTGTCCTGAACTTCAAGGTCAGTGAGATTTGTTCATCGGATCAGCGGAATCAAGGTAAGAAAGGTTTTTATGGTTGGTAATTACCATAAGAGGATGAATAGCCCCCTCCAGAACGTGTCACCATTCCTCAACCACTAACTACATTGCTAGTATTTCCCTGTTACCAATATCATAAATACATTTGGCAGAAGATAATTTCTTAGAAATGAATATGCATGGACGCAGTTTACCAAGGGACGGACCCTGAGACAATACAGCCCCCACCCCCACCACATCATCCTCCACTGTAACAGGCTGAGATATATCAGGCTGTATCAATACAGTGCTGACGAGAAGCATTTCTTAAGTCAGCAGACAGCATATAAAGCACCCTGAGTCCATTTAGAGAAGTCCGTACCCTTCTTAGTCATGTCAGTGAGTGGTCTTGCTATAGCTGAGAAATTGCTAATAAGGTTCCAGTAATAATTAGCAAAACCTAAAAAACTTTGCAGAGCTTTAAGATACTCGGGACCGTCCCATTTCATAATAGCCTGTAATTTAGAGGGATCCATCCAAAAACCTGCAGCTGAGGTAATGTAGCCCAAAACAGAAGTTCTTATACGGTGAACACGCATTTTCTAGCTTAGTGTACAACTAAATCTCTCTGAGAACTTGTAATACCCGTCTGACATGCTCCATATGAGACTGATAATCCTGTGAATATATGAGAAAGCAAACAAAATAAAATGAAGCAAATTCCCAAGCGCAGTCGATGTGTAGGCAACGTGCTTCATGGACCCACCGTGCTCTTCCTCAGGCATATTACAACATACAATGTCTATTCACATTGTAAAGGGTTACAACAGCCTGTTACCCCATCAGCCACATTGATTGCTCCATTAACCCTTTCAGTTTTCACATCCTTTACAAAGAATTGTAGCCTATACAAAAGATGTAGCTACCAGGAGGGTATGTTTTCCCCTTAAAGTATACAAAAAAGTTTTTTGAGTATAAAATCTCCCTTTAGACATTTTAAATGAATCCCATTCAGGAGCAATATACATATTAAAACTCCACCTGTAAAAAAGGATTTTTTTTTTTTGAAAAATAAATCAATAATAAAAAAAAAAAAAAATCTGTCAACTAATATACAAACATGTGTATAAACAAATAAAGGTGGGGGTGGGAGCTGTGTTGTCTCAGCGTCTGCTGGTAAACTGCACCCATGTGCCTTCTTTTCTAAGAAATTATCATTGGCAGAATGTAATTACGATTTTGGTAACAGGGAACTACTCACTATCAAGTTAGCGTTTGAGGAGTGGCGACACTTTCTGTGATCATCCCATTAGGCTGATTGGTATCTATCAATTACATCCAATGCATTTCTCTTAAACACATATTATTCTTCCAATCACCGCCCTGAACGGGGAGGTGACTTCTCCAAACCACAGCATTGTAAACCTGCCATGTTACCTCCATCTGTATAATGCTTTAGTGTTTTTCTGTAGGATGATATACACATGTTCTGATAACCTTTCTATCATTCTTCTTGTAGTGCACCCCATGGATTATATATTACATATGGTGCAATCTATACAATAACTGAAATGGTCCGAATCACAATTCATAAAGCTTTCTATATTGTAGGTTTATTGTTGTCAGCAAATCATCCTTTTTTTTTACAGCTAGGGGGTGATATTAGAAGTTTTACCACACTTGAAAAAGCTACATAAAGATAGGCAAGAATGTAATAGTTCGATACCAATCAGCCTAATGGGATGAATTTCCATGAAGATACTGCTTTTGTATCATTTGTTAATTATAGTCATGTGTCTGGTAACTTTTCATTGGCTGATTGTGATTTTCATGTACGTGTCCAGCTGGATTTACGTATCTCTGACTATGGGCGCAGGAAGCATCAGAAGGGGCTTCCAGACCACCGACTTGCTCCTAACTACGCCTCAATAAAGACACAACTTTGTGTCCTTTTGGAATATCCTGGCTTTTTCTATTAGTTACTGCTTGGGGCGGCAATTATATATGAGGACAGTCATATCTATGGAGTCTGGACTTATATATTTGAGGTGAGTTCCTAGGTTGTGCCGGATGGACGGAGAGTCATTGAATTTTATGACTCTGGGGCATTTCTCATAATAACTGATCCCCTTGTAGTTCGGCCAGAGGTGATACATCATGGACCAGTGTGAAGAATATTGCATTGAATATGGCATTCATACATGCCAGTCATCTGCCACTTCTCATAGTCACAAACATCTTGCCCTGCCCCAAGACAGGATGAATATCCAACACCAACATCTGGTCACCAAATGGCAGGGTGACAAAAGTTAATCAAGACTAAGGAAGAGTTCCTGAGCAGAGCCAGGCTCCCTGCTGTCAGGAGTAACTCAGCTAGGGAAGAGGGCGAGCAACTGCAAGTTTTAGAAACTACAAAGACATTCTGCAGTCAGGATGGCTCCGGGGAAAAAGCTACAATATTGGGGAGTGAATACAAGAACCCCTCCATATATATCCGTAAGGTCATAGATAAAGAGATTCATGGAAAGTAAATAAAATATATACAGTATATTTATTGAATACTCATAATTTAAAATTAAAAATAAAATTACAACAGAGGTAACTCCTATGAGGGAACACCAAAATTGCCGGGGGAACAGTTACAGAGCTTTTACTGAGCACTATTAAACAATATAGGAATACATAATTCACTATTACCACATGTGCAGTACAAAGTGCACCTAGTGCATATGGTAAATGCTTATGATAGACTAGAAAAATACAATGTCATACAGTTAGTACGTATAACAAACTAGCAGGAGCTCATTATTATTGCATGTATACTAGACAAAGCCAATTATCCTGTTATTGCACATACAGATATCATTCAAAATACGTGCATATAATGAAGGTATATAAAGTATACCTTAGTCCAATGCAGTTAGTGATGAGGAGCTCCTGGGCAGGTGTCCCTCCACCCCAACACATGTTTTGCACCAGCTTCCTCTCAGGGAACAAGAGCGAAACGTGCTTGGGGTGGAGGGACATCTGTACAGAGGGGTAAGCAATCCAAAGTCAGATAACAAAGCCAAGGTGTGATGCCGGGAGAACAAGTAAGCACTGGAAAAGGAGAGGACACGAAACAGGACCAGAGACAGGAGGACAGGGAGGTACAGAGGTCACGTCAGTTTGGAGGGACGGAGGTCAGGTCGGGAAGGAGGGACCGATGTCAGTTCGGGCAGTAGGGACGGAGGTCAGGTCGGGCAGGAGGGATGGAGGTCAGATGGGGCAGGAGGGGCGGAGGTCAGGTCAGGCAGGAGGGACGGAGTACAGATCGGGCAGGAGGGACGGAGGTCAGGTTGGGCAGGAGGGAAGGAGGTCAGGTGGGGCAGGTTGGACAGAGGTCAGGTTGGGCAGGAGGGACAGAGGTAAAGTTGGGCAGGAGGAACGGAGGTCTGGTCAGGCACGAGGGAAGGAGGTTAGGTCAGCAGGTTGGACGGAGGTCAGGTCGGAAAGGAGGGACGGAGGACAGGTCGGGCAGGAGGGACGGAGGTCAGGTCGAGCAGGAGGGAAGGAAGTCAGGTCGAGCAGGAGGGACAGGGGTCAGGTCGGGCAGGAGGGACGGAGGTCAGGTCGGGCAGGAGGGACAGTGATCAGGTCGGGAAGGAGGGATGTAGGCCAGGTCGGGAAGGAGGAACAGAGGTCAGATCAGGAAGGAGGGTCAGAGGTCAGGTCGGGCAGGAGGGACAGAGGTCAGGTCAGGCAGGAGGGACGGTACCGGGTAGCAGGACTAGAATAGAGAACTCTCACAGGAACAGTTACTCGCAGCAGAGCCGGAAATATTACTGGCAGTGTTCCGTAAAAAGTGGTGTGAGTCCTGGAATGAGGCACCACCGAGCAAACCCCTCCCACAAACTTAACCACATAGGAGTCCCGCTACAGTCATGACAGATATTGAAGTTGAGGCTTCTTCACCTTTTTTCGGGCCACCATTCCACACCTGTGTTACGTGTGACGCTCGGTGCTTCATTTTAGGGGTAAACATTAGTGATGAGCGAGTACCAAAAAGCTCGGGTGCTCGAGGCTCGGGCCGAGCATCCCAAGATACTCGTGTACTAGGCCCGAGCACCGAGCCCAATGTTATCCTATGGGAGACCCGAGTATTTTTCTGAAATGACCCCCGGCAGCATGTAGAAACCCTAAAAATGTCACAAAAGTCTTAGAAGAGTGCTCAAATGACATGGTAACAGCATGGGGAAGACCCCTTGAAGCATTTATCACTCAAAATTCACAGCTGTGAACAATTTTGTCCGAGTTTTACGCCATTTTTACGGACTCACCAGAAAACCTTCCAAAATGACACCAAAATGAATTTTCATGGCGGAAATGTTAAGGGCACATACCCAATAGTGAGATAGAGCTGGTGTATGTTACTTTTTGAGATTACATGAAAGATTTTACGTGAAAACATTGTGTGGCACTCCGATGTCCAAAACGCACGTTTTGTGCTTTTTACTAGCGATGTCGGTCATTTTTTTTTCCTTCATTCTATCTCCCTCAGTCCGTCGATCAGTCACTCTGTCTGTCTGTCGGTCTCTCTGTCTTGTCTGTCCCCCTCTCACAGTCTGTCGGTCATTCTCCCCCCTCATTACTTACCGTTCCCCGATCACTGCCGCGGCGCTGCACAGCTGTTCACTAAACTCCGGCGGCTTTTCCTCTTTTGAAAAAGCCAGCCGCTCATTAAACAATCTCGTATTCCCTGCTTTCCTGCTTTTCGGCGCCTATGATTGGTTGCAGTGAGACACGCCCCCACGCTGAGTGACAGGTGTCTCACTGCACCCAATCACAGCAGCCGGTGGGCGTGTCTATACTGTGCAGTGAAATAAATAATTAAATAATTTTAAAAAACGGCGTGCGGTCCCCCCAATTTTAATACCAGCCAGATAAAGCCATACGGCTGAAGGCTGGTATTCTCAGGATGGGGAGCTCCACGTTATGGGGAGCCCCCCAGCCTAACAATGTCAGTCAGCAGCCGCCCAGAATTGCCGCATACATTAGATGCGACAGTTCTAGGACTGTACCCGGCTCTTCCCGATTTGCCCTGGTGTGTTGGCAAATCAGGGTAATAAGGAGTTAATGGCAGCCCATAGCTGCCAATAAGTCCTAGATTAATCATGTCAGGCGTCTCCCTGAGAAACCTTCCATGATTAATCTGTAAGTGACAGTAAATAAACACACACACCCGAAAAAATCCTTTATTAGAAATAAAAAACACAAACACATTCCCTCATTACCAATTTATTACCCACAACAAAGCCCTCCATGTCCGGCGAAATCCACGGTCCTCCAGCGTCGCTTCCAGCTGTGCTGCATTCAGGTGACAGGAGCTGCAGAATACACCGCCGCTCCTGTCACCTCCACGCAGCTAATGAAGAGTGCCGCGCGATCAGCTGAGCTGTCACTGAGGTTACCTGGATCCGGCGGTGGCCGTGGGTAACTTCAGTGACAGCTCAGCTGATCGCGCTACTCACTGCCGCTCCTGTGACCTCCACGCAGCTAATGAAGACAGCTGCGCGATCAGCTGAGCTGTCACTAAGCTTATCCGCGGCCACCGCTGGATACAGTGGTGGCCGTGAGTTACCTGACTGACAGCAGCTGATCGCGATACTCACCTCATTTGTTGCGTGGAGGTGACAGGAGCGGCGGTGTATTCTGCAGCTCCTGTCACCTGCATGCAGCACAGCTGGAAGCGACGCTGGAGGTCCGTGGATTACGCCGGACATGGAGGGCTTTTTGGGGCTTATTAAATTGGTTACGAGGGAATTGGTTTGTGTTTTTTATTTCTAATAAAGGATTTTTTCGGATGTGTGTGTTTATTTACTGTAATTTACAGATTAATCATGGAAGGTTTCTCGGGGAGACGCCTGACATGATTAATCTAGGATTTATTGGCAGCTATGGGCTGCCATTAACTCTTTATTACCCCGATTTGCCAACGCATCAGGGCAAATCGGGAAGAGCCGGGTACAGTCCCAGAACTGTCGCATCTAATGTATGCGGCAATTCTGGGCGGCTGCTCACTGATATTGTTAGGCTGGGGGGCTCCCCATAACGTGGCGCTCCCCATCCTGAGAATACCAGCCTTCAGCCGTATGGCTTCATCTGGCTGGTATTAAAATTGGGGGGACCGCACGCCGGTTTCTTTAATTATTTAATTATTTATTTCACTGCACAGTATAGACCCGCCCACCGGCTGCTGTGATTGGGTGCAGTGAGACACCTGTCACTCAGCGTGGGGGTGTGTCTCACTGCAACCAATCATAGGCGCCTGTGGGCGAGGAAAACAGGGAATACGAGATGGCTGTGTGCAGAGCACAGCGTGCCCGCCGGTATAAAGGCTCGGTCACGCTGTGCGGGCCGGCCAATCACTGCAATTCCACAACTAACAGGGCTGTGGCATTGCAGTGCTCTGCCAGCCAATCCCTGCATGAGGGCTGGCTCTCAAAAGAGCGCCAACATGCAGGGATGAAGACCACGAGTACAGCACGAGTATCGCGAGATTACTCGGTACCCGCCGAGTAGCCCGAGTACAGTGATACTCGTGCGAGTACCGAGTAGTGACAAGCATACTCGCTCATCACTAGTAAACATCCTTCATTTTCTTCTGTGTTTTCCTTGTAGGAATGAATTCCCGGAGAATCGATGTGAAGCAGAATATTCAGTACACTGGTGGTCTCAAAGCTCCAAAATGCTCCAAAATGCAAAGCCATACACCACTGCACCAGAAGCTTCTAGGGTCCATGCATGCTGCTCCGAGGAACAAGAACGCCACTCTGGGAGACCTTAACATAACTGGGATTTCCGTCACAAAGCTAAGAAATCAAACACTGAATGACTACATCCATCAAAAATCATCTATACCACATGAGGGCAGGGGCGTTAATGGGACCTGGGCACACTCCAGTGGATGGAGACTGAAACCCATCCCAGTAAATAATGCCCCCATCATCTGCTCCTACTCAAGGCCACTACAGATAACCCTCCATGGTTGTCCGCTTGTCGCCTCAAGTGCTCGGGCACAAGACTTCATTCGCCAGTTTGGAAGGACGTTGGCTCCAGCAGAGTCCGAGGCCTGGTGGAATTATCAACTTGCCTCATGTAGAATTCTGTCCAGAAATCCTGGAAATGCGCGCAGAGCGTCTGATCGAATCACTGAATACAATGGAGGCAAGATGTACAGTAGTCACCACAACTCCTCGTTTATGCAGGCGCACCGGATAGATGTGTCCACCCAGACCCGGAGCCCACGTGATAATGTCACCAGGAAGAATGACTTTCATCATCCAGATCCTGACGACTCCACAGACAAAAGCGGAAATTCCAGGAATAGAGTGAGTAAGCAGAAGAGGGATTCCTCACTAGGCCACACTCTGTCCATCCCTCCAGTCCCCATCATGTCCCCTGAACCGTGGCCATCACTCCATTCTCCAGAGGAGGAGGAGATTTCCATCATTGTCCCGCTGCTCTCGAAACTGCACAACCCAGGACAGTAATCAGAGACCCAACACATTCTCCCATAGAGGGGGCACGCACTGCCAGCCATCACGGTGGCCCATCCACACCCAGGCACAGTGAGGAGCTGCATAGCAGTGTGTAGGACCATGTAGAGCAATTGTTATGTGATTAAACCATAAAGTGTGATCCTCAAGACAGATCATAGACATGGCTGGACGGATAGGGCCACAGCGATGAGGGGTCCAGTGTGGATCAGGCAGCGTAAGACCTGTAACCCACCCCAATGGCAGGAAATCATGGACAGAAGAATTTACAGAAATCACTTTATTCTGAACAAACGTCTTATCATCAGGAAATTCTCATTTAGACATGGGGGGGCTAATAATTGTCCCCTCTGATCCCTCAGCTTCCGGCTCAAGATTGTCCCATTTGTCCCTCAGCTTCCGACTCATGATTGTCCCCTCTGATCCCTCAGCTTCCAGCTCATGTTTGTCCCATTTGTCCCTCAGCTTCCGGCTCATGATTGTCCCCTCTCATCCCTCAGCTTCCAGCTCATGATTGTCCCCTCTGATTCCTCAGTTTCCGGCTCATGATTGTCCCCCCGATCCCCTCTGATCCCTCATGATTGTCCCCTCAGCTTCTGGCTCATGATTGGCCCCTCTGATCCCTCAGCTTCCGGCTCATGACTGTCCCTTCTGATCTCTCAGCTTCCGGATCATGATTGTCCCCTTTGATCTCTCAGCTTCCGGCTCATGATTGTCCTCTCTGATCCCTCAGCTTTCGGCTCTTGATTGTCCCCTCTGATCTCTCTGTTTCCAGCTCATGATTGTATCCTCTCATATCT
This sequence comes from Anomaloglossus baeobatrachus, assembly GCF_048569485.1. Classification (NCBI taxonomy): domain Eukaryota; kingdom Metazoa; phylum Chordata; class Amphibia; order Anura; family Aromobatidae; genus Anomaloglossus; species Anomaloglossus baeobatrachus. Next base: position 1,379,210 of record NC_134356.1, on the reverse strand, counting down.
CAGCTTCCATCTCATGATTGTACCCTCTGATGCCTCAGATTCCAGCTCGATTGTCTCCATTGATCCCTCAGGTTTCGGCTCATGATTGTCCCCTCTTATACCTCAGCCTCCGACTCATGGTTGTGTGCCACCCCCACGTCGGTAGCAGCCGGGCTGCTCGGATCCGGACCCGTAGTGTGGCTCGAGGGATTCTCCGGACCCGGGTGTCACGCGGACAGTTCAAATGAAAAGGACGTGTTTGTACGGGATTGGCCGTAGTCAGTCTGTGACGCCACCCACGGTGTGTAGTGAAGTGGGATACCACCGCTGCGGTTGTGGGGTACCCGGGGGCAATGGGATGGCAGCTGGATGTTAACCCCTCCGTGGGAAGGGATGGTTACCCCGGGGCCCGGTGACTCAGTGCAGGGGACGGTGATGGCAGGGGCCGGTGCGCCTGGTCAGACCAGCGAGTCTCAGTTTACTCACGCTTATAGAAATCAGACAAGTCCAATGGTTAACCAAGGTGCTGGTGGCCGGCTGCCATGGCCGGGTGTACTCTGGTCCCCCACCCGGGATGATGGTCTGGTCACTTGTCTCTGCACTATGTTTTGTAAAATGGACTTCCCGGTGTGGAACATGGGAGTCCGCTCCCGGTATTTTGGTCGAGAGCCGTGCCCGCTGACGCTGACCCGTGGGATCTCCTGGGTCCTGGCGGATGCCCTATCCCTCTCTGTGGGTGGTTGTCTGCTTTTGGGACTTTGGTTGGGAAAGGACCTATAATCCTGCCCTCAATTGGTTAATTAGCTAGGCCGTTGGTTCCGGTCCTGGCTTCAGGGTCCAAGTACCCCCTCTGTGCACGGTTTCCGGTTTGGGTCTCCGGTGTCGGTACCGGAGGGCTCCAACCCTGCCCCAGTCCACTTCGGATCTCCAGCTGCCGTCTTCCCGTCTCCTGTCAGACACGGACCACCTGGCCAATACGACGGGGCTCCAACCCCAGCGTCAGTGAATTTGAGCTAAGCCTGTCTCCTGCTGCTCCTCTACTCAACACTCCTACTACTCCACTGACCTTGACTTAACCAACTGTTTTTCCCGCCCCGGGTTCTCTAAACCCCTAGGTGGGCGTTTCTCATCCGCCTGGTCCGGCCCACTGGTGTGCCTTTCCTACCCTGGGGGGGGTGACTAGGATTTGGTTGGTAATGTTTAACCCTGAGAGGGAAGGTGTTCTGCGGGGGCCTAAACTGTGTGATCTCCTGGCGGCGCCAGGGCGTCACAGTTGTCCCCTCTGATCTCTCAGCTCCCGGCTCATGGTTGCCCCCTCTTATCCCTCCGCTTTCTGCTCATGATTGTCTCCTCTGATCCCTCTGCTTCCGGCTCATGATTGTCCCCACTGATGTCTCAGCTTCTGGCTCATGATTGTCCCCTCTGATCCCTCTGCTTCCGGCTCATGATTGTCCCCCCTAATCTCTCAGCTTCTGGCTCATGATTATCCTCTCTGATCCCTCTGCTGCCGGCTCATGATTGTCCCCCCTGATCTCTCAGCTTCCGGCTCATGATTGTCCCCCTTGATGCCTAAGCTTCCGGCTCATGATTGTCCCCCCTGATCTCTAGGCTTCCGACTCATGATTGTCCTCCCTGATCCCTCAGCTTCCGGCTCATGATTGTCCCCCCTGATCTCTCAGCTTCTGGCTCATGATTGTCCTCCCTGATCCCTCAGTTTCCGGCTCATGATTGTCCCCTTTGATCTCTCAGCTTCCAGCTTATGTTTATTCCCTCTGATTCCGCAGCTTTTGTCTTTTGATTGTCCCATTGATCCCTCAGCTTACAGCTTATGATTTTTTTCCCTCTGATCACTCCGCTTTTGGTTCATGTTTGCCCCTTCTTATCCCTTAGCTTCTAGTTGCCTCAAACTGTAATTCATGGTTGGTCCCTTTAATCCTCTCACCCCCTGACTCATAATTGCCTCCTGTAATCCCCTCACTTATTAATTATTAACTTATTAACTGATTTAAAATTCCCTCTATAATCCCCTCACTCTATGGTTCATGGTTGGCCTCTTTAATCCCATCACCCTCTGACTCACAATTTCCCCCTGTGACCCCCTTGCTCCTTAGTTCATGGTTAGCCCCTTTGATCCCCTCACACCCTAATGACCAACCTCTGTGACCCCCTCACCTTCTGCTCTGCCTATAGAATAAGAATCCACAAACCCCAGGTCTACACTTGAAGCTCCAGCTCCAGCTGACTGACCCATATGGGAGCAAATATCGGGGTGCATCCCCAGGAGGACACAGAACACCGGAGGAGATTAGTCACTTATGATGGAGTGTAAGCACCTGTGGTCACACCTCTGTTCTCCTGGTTACATTGCATTTTCTGATTAATGATGGGGTCACACTGTATGGCATGAGACCGGCCCCCTGGCCCAACCCATAAGTCACTACTTCATCCTGTCCAGCAGAGGAGGCTCCATCCCCAGAATTACTGACACTTCTACATGGTGCCAGCATGTTCTGGGGCCACTGCAGGTTCTGGAGAGCCTCTTTAGACTATTGATTTAGTGTAAGCTTTAAATATCTTCTGAGATGTTACAATAAATGTGTCCAGTGTCTTCAGTGCATGAGGTCCTCAGGGCGCTCGCACATGGTGGGCTCCACAGTGTTCTGTATTTCACAGTGTTACCCTGGACGTTGAAGGCTATAATGTTGTCTCTATTGGGCCAAGTGATGACGGCCAGGCTAGAAAAGACTCATAGAACCTGAAGGACTTCTCATGGAGCAGCAACTTCTCCTCCAGAAGGCTTGGCCTGATTCCGTGGTCATTCTGATCATTGAGGTCCAAGTATCTGCCATAAAAGAAATCCATGAAAGCACTCCATCTCTTGGGTTCATGTATCCATGCGCTCCCCACTAGGCGTATGTATTCCCTACTAGTAAAAAAGCAATCCGACCCCAACGCACACACACAATCCACGAATAAGATTGCGCAATCACTGGAAAAAGGAAACTTGTGGTGCTCTACCTCAAAAAGACACATATGCCAAGCAGTATAATGAGAAAAAGGGCCCGATGAAGCACTGCTGTGTGCAACAAGGCCATCCTCCTGCCTCCATGATTTTTATCTCATGAAATTACATTTTTTAACAGAACAATGAGTGCCACATTTTTCTCATTATCCTACTCAATACTAGGCTTATGTGCTCCTTACTAGGTGTACATGTGCTCCGACCCAGGCTGATATGTACATGTGGTCTCCACTAGGCTCATATGCTCCTCACTAGGTTCATGTGCTGTCCACCAGGCTCCAGAGCTCATGTGTACATGTGCCACTTCCCCAACCCCCCTGGGATCATGAGTAGGTGTGCTCCCTGGCTATCCCTACTCTGTTGAGTTGATGTGCTCCCTCACAGGCTCATATTTAGATGTGCTCTCCCTAAGCTCATGTGAAGATGTGGTTCCTCACAGGCTCATATTTAGATGTGCTCTCCCTAAGCTCATGTGAAGATGTGGTTCCTCACAGGCTCATATTTAGATGTGCTCTCCCTAAGCTCATGTGAAGATGTGGTTCCTCACAGGCTCATGTGTAGATGTGGTCCCCCTAAGCTCATGTGAAGATGTGGTCCCTCACAAGCTCATGTGTAGGTGTGCTTTCCCCTAGGCTTAAGTAGGACTCTTAGACTTGCTCCCCCAGGCTCATAAGTGCATGTGTTCCGCCCTAAGCTCATGAGTAGATGTGCTCACCCCCCCCGGCTCATGAGTAGATGTGCTCACCCCCCCGGCTCATGAGTAGATGTGCTCACTCCCCAGGCTCATGAGTAGATGTGCTCACCCCCCAGGCTCATAAGTAGATGTGCTCACCCCCCAGGCTCATGAGTAGATGTGCTCATTCCCCAGGCTGACTAGTAGATGTGTTCCACCTTAGGCTCATCAGTAGATGTGCTCACCCCCCAGGCTCATGAGTAAATGTGCTCCCTCCAGGCTCATGAATAGATGTGCTCCCCCTAGGCTGATGAGTAGATGTGCTTTTACTATCCTCAGCTATTTCTGTGATCACCTAGATTCATGTATACCTATGTAGAGCTCTGGAACAGTGGCACACTTAAAGAATGATTAGATATGGACTCCTTAGTTCATGTCTATATGTAACCACCTGGAGTCATCTGTAGATGTGCTTCCCATAGGATCATGAGTAGATGTACTCCCCCTAGACTCATGACTAGATGTGTTCATCTGGGCTCGTGAGTAGATGTGCTCCCTCTGACAACTCAGTGTCTCACCACTTGTATGGGGGGTGAACTGTTCTGATTTAGGCCAGACGTATTGTTGTTCAGAAAGTCAAGAGACATTAGTAATTGTTTCATGTCAGACTGATTGGAGCCCTATTGTCTGTTAAATGTGGATTGACTCAGTCCTTCTGACTACATAATTCAGAGGAAAATTGTTCAGTAGGACCAATGAGAGAAAATTCATCTACCACCAATTCTGTAAGATACAATACCCTGAAATGGGAAGTGAGGGGTATAAAATGGGCCTTACTCCTATCAGCATTTGTTCTACAGGATTTCAACCTAGGATCCATGGTTCCCTCTGGAGGATCACAGAACTGCTTCACCGCCATATTCATTCCACAGGACTTCAGCCTATGATCCATGTTTCCAGCTGTTAGATCAAAAAACTGCTTCACTGCTCAATGCTAAGCCCATGAATTCACTTAGAGAACCCAGGTTGGGACAATTCGATCACCTGGCTACACACATCGCTGTACTCGGTCAGCTTCTTAAGCTTGCCACTATCTCTTCTCAGTGAGTGCCTGTCAAAACGGGGTGCTTCTGGCTGGTATAGTTGGCCCTGGAAGCCCGGAAGTCACATAGATTGTAATCCTTGGTGGGCCAGCAGAAGGATGACATTCTGTCACTTGTACCATCTTGTGTTGTGGCAGGGAATGTGTATGATATATTTGATATATTAAAATAAAATATGAAATGTTTTACCTGTTGGTGAGCAATAAAGTCTCACCAATGTATGGTTCCCTCACCCTGTATTGTCTGAGTAGTGTTCTGCCCACAGGGAAGGAGAAGTGCGAGCCTTCAGTGGCATGAGCCCTGGTTTGTGTGGTCTTTCTGAAGACTGCCAGGCCAGGAGACAACAGCACCCATTGATCTTCATGTCTCCACACTCCCCCCTGGGCTTATGAGAAAATGTGCTCCCAATACGCTAATGAGAAGATGTTCTTCTACTATCCTCAGCCAGACCAGCGGATGAGCGCATCCACTGACTCTCTCCACAACTGTTGGCAGCGGTGGGATACTACTCAGGCCAGCTGATCTGGGGGAGTTTCAGGGCACTTGTGTTCATAGACATCATCCAAGTGCTCCACAACCAGACAGACACATAGGCATACCCAGCAGGCCACAGGTGAAGCATACAGGTTTCGGAAGAGGACTGGAGTGGACATACAACCTCAACAGGAAATGGCAACTACGGGTGATGTGCCAAATTTGACACACTGTAACACCCGTACCGGCATTCCTGAGCTGTCCTGCCCCCATCCCCCAGTCGGAGTGTCGGCACTCTCAGCTTCCCAGCCACCAAGCGGTGGCTGCCCCATCTCCAATTCATGCTGCTGTCTCCCAGGTTCAGCGCACGCTACCCAGGCCTCGTGGTAATTCCCATACAGACATGCCCCTTTTCTTAAAGAGCCAGTATGCCCTGACCATAAAGTGCCTCTCAGCATCAGGTATTTATGACACCTTCCCCTTAAGGGAGGTGCCTGGGCAATGAGTTCCACATGTTGCTAGTTCTCAGGTCCCCTTGTGTTGTCACTGCTGTTACTCTGCTGTATGTTGTTGCGGATTCTGATCTGTGTTTCAGTGCATGACAAGTCAACTGCTGCTACTGCAACTATCCACTCCGGCTGCCTCCTACGATATCCGCTGCTGCAAGTATCCATATCGGCCGCTGCTGCATTCATTAATTCATTCATCCTGGCTGAATCCACGACAGCGTCTGCTGCTGGTTCTATAACCAGAGACTGTTTTTATTTGTGGCGCCAGCTGCTGATGATGCCCTGGGGCTGCCCTCTGTCAGCTACCTACTAATGTGTGTGCCTATCACCACCTCCAGTGTCTTTAGTGAAGATTTGGTGGCCAATCCAGTTCACTCCTCCAGGCCAGTGATCAGTACCTTTGGTTGGGTGGATCCACTAACCCCGTTGTGAAAACACAGCCCTGTAGAATGTCTGTCAGGGGTTAATATTCTTAATTGGCCAGACCTGGATCCCTGTTGTGTGGTAACTCATGTGTGTTGAGTCATTGTGTTCCCCAGGACTATCGGAGCCGTCCATTGTCTGATAATGTGGATTTCTAAATTAATGTAACTTCCCCCAGCCTCTCTGTCTACCTAACTCAGATGAGAATTACCTCTGCGGATTGAAATGTCACCGAATTAGAGCACAGCCTTATTCCACCAATCCGGTGATACCCTGGAATAAGTGCCTGGGAGATATAAAAAAGGGACTGTTGGGAGTCACCAGGGGTTGTTCTTTGGCTACATGGCTGCAATCTAGGGGTTTTGATCCCAATTGGAATTCCATTACCCAGCTTAGGCACTTCAGCGCCAGGTAGGGGATCATAAACTGGATTACCAGCTCACCCTAGAGATCGCTCCAATTGTCAGCAGTAGGAAGCACAGGATCCCGCTTCTGCTCAGCGTTGGACACAGGTGAAGGAAAATAACTGATCTAGCTTTGAATAGAACTCCAATTTTGAATCAAAATTCTTTTAAAACAAGATCCAAGATACAAAACTAGAATGGGATATAGCAGGTCCAATGAATTGCGTGACCACCAGAGGCGTTTTGAGCGAGTCTAAGAGCGTCTCGCTCGAAACGCGTCTGGTGGTGGTCACGCAATTCATCGGACCTGCTGTATCACATTCTATTTTTGTATCATGGATCTTGTTTTAAAAGAATTTTGATTAAAAATTGGAGTTCTATTCAAAGCTACCTGGAAGCTGGATCACTTATTTTCAATCAAACTGAATTACAGTGTGCAGGAGGACCGCCAAGGATCCTAGGATTCGGTTGGAAGAAACCCAGGTTGGGACGATTCGGTTCCTACTCCAGCAATAAATCCGGCTACAACTTCCGATCTTCCTCTGATGTCTCCTCCAGTTTGACGGAGATCCCCAATTATGCAGAAGCTTCATAAACCAATGCTCCCTGCACTTCGCGCTACTATCACATCTGTTCTCCTCAGATCAGACCAAAGTGGTCTTTATGATGTCGCGCCTGAGCAGCGAAGCTCTGGCTTGAATTAACACACTGTGGGAGAAATGTGATCCAATTATCCAGAACCTGCTGGCCTCCTTGGAAACATTATACAAGGTGTTCAGCGAGCCAGATCGAGTTTCTTGGGCCGCATACCTACTGCGCAGATTCTGACAAGGGAGCTTCACCATAAGCAAATATGACATGAGGGTCCGCGCTCTGTCCTCTTAACTGGGTTTGAATAACAAGGCACAGGTGGCTATCTTCTGGGAAAGATTTTATGGAAGGATAAAGGACAAGTTGACAGGCTGGGATATGCCATCTTCTCTGGATGACCTAGCATTGCTGGCTGCCCGCATCACCCTTCGGTTCCAAGAAAAATCCAGAGACACAATCCGGGAGAAGAAATCATTGTGATTGGTTCCTTCATTCCAGAGGCCCATCTTGTCACAACCTGCAGGTTCTCTGACTCCTTCCGAGCCCCTGGAGGTAGATCAAGTGCAAAGTCCCGCCGTGAGGTCCATTGCTTTCTTTTGGGGTCCCGGGGGGGGGGGGTGCTACTTGTTACGGGGGGACTGGCAGATTAGGACCAGGGGTATATATCCCAATCGCCAGTCGGGGCCCACCGTGCTCCAGATGGTAATGGAGCTGCTGGCACCCTGTGGGTTAGGCGGGGACTATAGAGCTGGATGGCTCTGAGATAACTCAAGGAACCGGTCACGTGTGTAGGGACACGTCAGACCGGACGACAACCCAGTTAGCGTTTCAGTGGAGCGGACGCTACTCCGACCACGTGTGTAACAACACGTCAGGCCGGATGGTAACCAGTTAACGTTGACCGAGAAGACCGCTGCGACAGCACCCTGTCGGCCACGTGTGTAAGACACGTCAGGCCGAGCGGTCCTCCGATTAGCGTTTCTGGCCACCACTCAACTGGCCACGTGTGTAAAGGACACGTCAGACCAGGTAGTCACACCAGTAGCATTTGACTGGGAAGCAGAGGAGGATAATACGGTTCACACACCCAATCCAGGAACACCCTGTTAACTTCACAGGGGTTCTGGGGTGCGCTGTCCGTGCGCGTAGAGGGCACAACCGGACAGGTGGCGCATCAGGTACACTGTCCGTGTGCGTAGAGGGCACTCTCGGACAGGTGACGCAACAGGTATTCTGTCCGTGTGCGTAGGAGGCACAACTGAACAGGTGACACAGCAGCTGCAGCCTAGTTAACGCCACTGGACTGCTCTAGCACAACAGGAACGGTAGCAAGGAAGCACGGCGCCTGACCCTCATGTGCTGAGCCATGAATCTTGGCGTGACAGGCACCATTCGCCTAGCCCTACCTACCGCTTCCAACAAGGCTTATGCCACCAAGAACTCTAAATGAAGACTGCGCACCTCCATGTTGTCTCCAGCCCCTTTTATAACCTGGGTCCGCCCCAAACCCAGGGTGGAACCACCAAGGTCCAATAGCAGAGTGCCATGTCATCAGTGACGTCACATGCGACCTATCCGGAAATGCCACGTCATTGATGACCTCATGGCAGCCACGCCCCAAACACTTCACCAGTCATCGTCTGACGACCAATGGTGAGGTGCCAGATCATAGGAGCGGGCCTCTGCGAGCCAGTCCGGAGTTGCCACGTCATCAGGACACCTGACACCCTCTGCCCTATCAGGGCCTGCCACCTCACGGACATGCTCAGTGAGGTCCTTACCGGACCTAGCCTCTGATGCACTAAGTGCCTGAGCATGCTCAGTAGCCTGAGCAACAGGCTCAGAAAGCAGACTATCAGTTTGAGCATGCTCAGTAGGCACATCCCAGAACTTAGACACAGCACGAAGTCCAAGTACCTGTGCAAAGAGGCTGTTAGGGTTAATTGTGGGAGCATGCTCAGTAGCCTGAACTGAGGATTTAGTCTCAGACATAACACAATCAGGCTGAGCATGCTCACTAGGCAAAACACCGGTCTTAGACTCTGGCTGGGGTAAATCGCCGCATGCATGCGTACTAGCCGCCTCTCCACACTTAGACGTGGTGGAAGGAGCAGCCCACTGGACGACCCGAGGCATGGCCAAAAACGGCAGCCGGCGCCTGGGCGCAACAGGAACCGCAGCAGGCTGCTTGCGGCTTTGGCAGCGCCGATTCGTAACACTACTACTGCAGAAGTCCTACCTACCTGATCTGCCCTATCTGGAAACTGCTGAGCATAGGGTCAGTAGGAGAGGCTACCCTAGGTGAGAGTAAGTCCTCTTTACCGTAACTAGCGTGACTAGCGGAGACACATGTCAAAACCGTTTTTGTGCATTTCTTTTGCCAAGAAATGCAGATTTGGTGCTGAAATTTTTGCACCATATTCCTGCACCAAATCTACACTTTTTTGTAAAATAAAATTGCATCACTATCGTAGCAAAACCACCTTTTGTTTTGATGCATTTTTTTGCCAGGAGGTGTAGATTGGGTGCAGGAATATGCTGTAGAAATTTCAGCACCAAATCTGCATCTTTTTACAAAAAAAAAAGAGATTTTCTGCCACGGGATGCAGGTCTGTGAACCAGACCTCACTGGAAGTGTGGTCACTGAGTTCAATGAGGTCACCTGAGGTGAGATTATCTGCGATCACAGGGGCAGGACCGTGGGAACCTCTAACTGTGACCCCAAATAATCTGATAATGTTACCACTTATCGCATGGCTCAGACATTCTCTGGCTAAAGCTCACAGCTGGAGGTCATGTTCTTTGCCCGTGTGCTGTCACTTTAGATGTAGCAGAGCTTGGACCTTATGCGGATTACGTCGGGCCTGGGTGTTTTGGGAGTTAATAAAGGGGTGATAGAGGTTTTTTTTTATTTTATTTCAAATAAAGGATTTTTTTGTATTTTGTGTTTTATATCTTTTCACTTACAGATTAGTAATGGGGGAGACTCACAGACACCTCCCATTACTAATCTAGGGCTGAGTAGCAGCTGTGAGCTGTTATTAACCCCTCATTACCCTGATTGCCAGCACACCAGGGCAATCAGGATAAGCCGGGTAAAGTGCCGCCTGGATTGTTGCATCTAATGGAGAGGGGGGGACCCATTAACCATGAGTCTCCCCAACCTGAGAATACCAGTTCCCAGCTGTCAGCTTTATCATGGGGGGACCGCAAGCCTTTTTTTTTTTTAATTATTTAATTACAAAAAAAAGTCACATGCAGTCTCTTGTATTTTGATACACAGCCAAGATAAGCGCACGGCTGGGGGCTGCAACCTGTAGCTGTATGCTTTATCTGTGCTGTGTATCATAATATGGTCGGACCCTACCCCAGTTTTGTTAATTTATTTATTTTTACACTACAATAGAGCCGTGTGATTGAAATACTGTCGCACCGGCAGGGAATGCATCTAACTGCAACCAAACACAGACGCCAGAATCACCAGTGGGCGGGGGGAGCAGTGAATATGTATGAGCGATAATGAGCGACTCCAGAAATAGCTTTTGCAGCATGCGGAGACTCGGTCAGTATAACACACCTGCTTCAGTCCTTCTATCCCTTCTACCACCATTTTTAAGCGCCGGATTCTGGTTCCCATAGACGTATATGGAGACTGGCGTCTAGCCTGATATTCGGGATGAATTCTGTCAGGAACCGTTTTTTTTAAAAAATCAGATTAGACTCGCCAATCCTGGATATCTGCGAGTCCGCCCATCACTTCTCATGAATAGATATGCTCCCCCCAAGTCTCAGGAGTAGATGTGCTCCTCCCTATGCTTATTTGTAGATGTGCTCCCCCTAGGGTCATGTGCTCCTCTCTAGGCTAATTTGTAGATGTGCTTGTGACGACATGGACACGCAGTGCTTAGCATGGGTTAACTTTCTTAAAATTCAGCCAGACATGAAGACAGTTTGTTTATAGATGGGGATAATCCCTCATTGTTCTACAAGACTCTTGGGAGTTTAGTATTGAAGTTTTTGTTGACTCATGTAATTGTTTTGTCCACTGAAGGCCAGACACCCAGATAACTCAATTATGCGAACTTCCCATTGTATTACTAAGTGAATTGCTAGATGTGATGTAACTTACCTGTCTCACCCTTGTCTCTGGATATTTGAATATAGCTTGAAATTCATCCAATAAGAGAAGCAATCTTGTACAACCAATCCGATAAGGGACAGTATATACTAAGGGAAGGCGATGGCTATAAAAGGGGACTTCTTGGAGTCACCAGGGTTGATGGATGTTGCATGATCCAGTCTAAGCTCTTAGGAGCTGGCTAGGGGATCAGAACCAGGATGCCTTGTGGACTCGGTCTAGGGACTTTGGCTCCGACTAGAGGATCACTTGGCTACATGGCTTCAATCTAGGGACTCCGATTCCGATTGGAGACCATACCACAGTCTAGGGATTTCGACTCCGGCTGCCAGGATTATATCATATCATCATACCAGAGACTCTTGCTACATGCTACCAATCTAGGACCTGCGGATCCGATTGGCAAGCCATAACCAAACCTCGATTATAATACTATATGGACTTCAGCATCGAATGCAAGGATTCGGCTTTGATATCAAGGACTACATAAGGAAGGAATCCAGCTTGGGACAGTGATCTGACTACAGACTTTGCGGACCTCAGCCAGCTTCCTAAATCAGGCGTTATTCCATTCTCGGTGGGTGCCTGCCGAAAGCGGAGCGCTGCTGGATTGGAGTAAGTAGCCCTGGAAGCTCTGAGGCACGGACATTCTAAATCCCTGGTGAGCCAGCGGAAGGGTAAGACTCTGTTGCCTGTTACATTTGTGTGTTTTGCTGGTTATGTGTTATGTGCCATTAATATTTTGGGGATCCAATAAAGTCTTAATATTGTGATTCCCTCACCCTGTGTTGTCTGAGTAGTGTTCCGCCCACGGTTAAGGAGGCCGGCGTTCAGTTGGGATGATTCCTGGGCCATGCTGTCTTTCTAAAGGCGGCCGGGCCAGCGGACGAGAGCACCCACTGAGCCCCGTGTCTCCACAATTGGTTGCAGCAGTGGGATACTACTCAGCCTGGTTTACCCAGGGGAGCTGCAGCGGACTGGTGTTCGTAGACACCGTCCAGAGCTCAACAACCAGGGAGGCACATAAGCATACCTAGCAGGCCATAGGGGAGGCATTCAGGTTTCGGACGCTGCCATGTCCAACCCCACCAGCTCAGCCATGGGACAAGGACAAGAGAGGAGTTACGACCGCAGCAGTAAATGGATGCTACAGGATCTGTGCCAGATACGAAAGATTGACTACAGGAACTCTGACACTCGGTCAGACTTGATCCGGAAAGTAGTCCGTTGTGATGCCCAAAATGATGCAGAGGGTGATGAGGATCCCACCGATATTGACCCTGAGGATTTAAACTATGTGCCACATCATGGATCTAGTGACAATCGGGAATCAACTTGGTCCCAAAAAGCCCGAGCCACAGAGTTGTTGGATGCATTGGGCCCTAAATCCTCAAAAGAAGAGAGGGCTTATGTTCTGGAATATGTTTATGGGGTTCCAGCTTCCGTACTGCTAACACCAGCCGCTCAAGAAGGATGGTCCCGCTACCCAACAGAAGGTGCACCAAAACAAAGGTCTACAAACAGGGCCTGTGACTTGCCCATTCTATGGCGCTGTTATACATGTGGGCGCCTTGGACATATCAATAAAGATTGTCTCCAAAACCGAGGCCCCATGCTTGGAGCCCATCTGCCAGCTCAGCCGGACAAGGTCTGTGACATACAGAGCCAGGGACTAAGAGACACTGGTTCCTCCATTACCTTGGTAAGCCCAGTTATTGTTTCCCCAGAAGACCATTTACCAGATTCCCAATTATCCATCTCCCTGGCTGAGGGCCAGCGCTCGGACATCCCTCTGGCATGTGTGCAGTTGGACCTAAGGACCGACCAGGGAGAGGTCGAGGTGGAGCTTATGGACACCGTCCCCACACCAGTTATTTTGGGAAATTACCAGGGAGAGGTTGATGTGAGACTTGTGGACAGCCTCTCCACACCTGGTATTTTGGGGACCAACCAGGAAGCGATCGATGTGGGACTTGTGAACAGTCTCCCCACACCTGTCATGGTGGAGACTGACCAAATCAAGGCTGATGTGGAGCTTATGAACAGCATCTCCACCCCTGTTATTTTGGGGTCTGACCAGGAAGAGGTCCATATGGAGCTTATGGACAGCCTCCCCACACATGTTATTTCGGGGATTAACCAGAAGGAAATTGAAGTGGGGTTCATGGATGGCCCCACGAAGCCTGTTGTTTTGGATACCACCCAGAGGGAAGTGGACGTGGGGCTTGTGGATTACCTGCTCACACCAGTTATTTTGGAGTATGACCTAGGACAAGGACTATCCAGCCAGTTTGAAGCAGCCATCACCCACTTCCAAGCCAAGCAGGACCCTGATGTGGGTCTTTCTAACATCTTTTCCAAGGATAATTCACATTCCCAGTCTCCATCATCCACCTCTGAGTCAACAACCATGACTAAGCCTAACCAGACTGTGGCTGTTGACTGGAGGAAGATTGATAGTAAGGAATGTATGCAAGCCCAACTCATGGACCCCACTTTAGTGCTTGTCCGCAATATGGCTGCTCAACCTGGGGGAGGTAATCAGGGGGAGGTGTATAGATGCGAGCCTCTGTTGCTGACCTCACCATTAAAAAGGACAATGCCGTCAAGAGGAGAAGGATGATCGTTTCTGGCTAATATTAAAAAGGGGGAGGAATGTGATGACATGGACACGCAGTGCCTAGCATGGGTTAACTTTCTTAACATTCAGCCAGACATGAAGACAGTTTGTTTATAGATGGGGATAATCCCTCATTGTTCTACAAGACTCTTGGGAGTTTAGTATTGACGTTTTTGTTGACTCATGTAATTGTTTTGGCCACTGAAGGCCAGACACCCAGATAACTCAATTATGCAAAATTCCCATTGTATTACTAAGTGAATTGCTAGATGTGATGTAATTTACCTGTCTCACCCTTGTCTCTGGATTTTTGAATATAGCTTGAAATTCATCCAATAAGAGAAGCAATCTTGTACAACCAATCCGATAAGGGACAGTATATCCTAAGGGAAGGCGATGGCTATAAAAGGGGACTTCTTTGAGTCACCAGGGTTGATGGATGTTGCATGATCCAGTCTAAGCTCTTAGGAGCTGGCTAGGGGATCAGAACCAGGATGCCTTGTGGACTTGGTCTAGGGACTTTGGCTCCAACTAGAGGATCACTTGGCTACATGGCTTCAATCTAGGGACTCCGATGCCAATTGTAGACCATACCAAAGTCTAGGGATTTCGACTCCGGCTGCCAGGATTATATCATATCATCATACCAGAGACTCTTGCTACATGCTACCAATCTAGGACCTGCGGATCCGATTGGAAGGCATAACCAAACCGGGATTATAATACTATATGGACTTCAGCATCGAATGCAAGGATTCGGCTTTGATATCAAGGACTACATAAGGAAGGAATACAGCTTGGGACAGTCATCTGACTACAGACTTTGCGGACCTCAGCCAGCTTCCTAAATCTGGCGTTATTCCATTCTCGGTGGGTGCCCGCCGAAAGCGGGGTGCTGCTGGATTAGAGTAAGTAGCCCTGGAACCTCTGAGGCACGGACATTCTAATCCCTGGTGAGCAGCGGAAGGGTGAGACTCTGTTGCCTGTTACATTTGTGTTTTGCTGGTTATGTGTTATGTGCCGTTAATTGTTTGGGGATCCAATAAAGTCTTAATATTGTGGTTCCCTCACCCTGTGTTGTCTGAGTAGTGTTCCGCCCACGGTTAAGGAGGCCGGGCGTTCAGTTGGGATGAGCCCTGGGCCATGTTGTCTTTCTAAAGGCGGCCGGGCCAGCAGACGAGAACACCCACTGACCCCCATGTCTCCACAGTGCTTCCTCAGGCTCATGTGCAGACCTGCTCACCCTTAAGGCCACTTTACACACAGAGATAAATCTGTGGCAGATCTGTGGTAGCAGTGAAATTGTGGACAATCAGTGCCAGGTTTGTGGCTGTGTACAAATGGAATAATATGTCCATAATTTCACTGCAACCACAGATCTGCCAAAGATTTATCTCTGTGTGTGACGGGGCCTTTAGGCTCATGTGTAGATGTGGCCTGTCTAGACATTTGTGTAGATGTGCTCCCCTATAGGCTCAAGTGCAAAAGTTCTTCCTCCATAGGTCCATGAATAGATGTGATCCCCTCTACAATCATGAGTGGATGTGATCCTTCTTATGCTCATGAACAGTTGTTCTCCCTCTAGGCACATGAGTAGATGTGCTCCCCCTAAGCCTATGTGTAGATGTGCTCCCCAAGGATCATGTGTAGATGGGCTCACCCATAGGCTCGTGTGCAGATGTACCTCCCCCACAGGCTCATCTGTAGAAGTTCTTACTCCATATTTTCATAAGTAGATATGCTCTCCTTAAGCACCGGAGTAGATGTTCTTCCCCTAGGACCATGTGTAGATATGAATCCCCTAGGCTCATCTGAAGATTTCCTCCCCTTAGGCTCAGGTGCAGATGTTCTCCCCCTAGCCTCATGTGTAGATGTCCTCATACAGTATGTACAAGTTCTTTCCCCTGCCTCATGTGTTCTCTTCCTAGGCTCATGAGTACATGTGTTCACCCATAGACTCATGTGTAGATGTTTCTCCTCCATAGACTCATGTGTACATGTGTTCCCCCTAGGCTCATGTGTAGATGTTTCTCCTCCATAGACTCATGTGTAGATGTTTCTCCTCCATAGACTCATGTGTACATGTGTTCCCCCTAGGCTCATGTGTAGATGTTTCTCCTCCATAGGCTCATGTGTAGATGTTTCTCCTCCATAGGCTCATGTGTAGATGTTTCTCCTCCATAGACTCATGTGTAGATGTTTCTCCTCCATAGACTCATGTGTAGATGTTTCTCCTCCATAGGCTCATGTGTAGATGTTTCTCCTCCATAGACTCATGTGTAGATGTTTCTCCTCCATAGACTCATGTGTAGATGTTTCTCCTCCATAGGCTCATGTGTAGATGTTTCTCCTCCCTAGACTCATGTGTAGATGTTTCTCCTCCATAGACTCATGTGTAGATGTTTCTCCTCCATAGACTCATGTGTAGATGTTTCTCCTCCATAGACTCATGTGTAGATGTTTCTCCCCCTAGGCTCATGTGTAGATGTTTCTCCTCCATAGGCTCATGTGTAGATGTTTCTCCTCCATAGGCTCATGTGTAGATGTTTCTCCTCCATAGGCTCATGTGTAGATGTTTCTCCTCCATAGGCTCATGTGTAGATGTTTCTCCTCCATAGACTCATGTGTAGATGTTTCTCCTCCATAGACTCATGTGTAGATGTTTCTCCCCCTAGGCTCATGTGTAGATGTTTCTCCTCCATAGGCTCATGTGTAGATGTTTCTCCTCCATAGGCTCATGTGTAGATGTTTCTCCTCCATAGGCTCATGTGTAGATGTTTCTCCTCCATAGGCTCATGTGTAGATGTTTCTCCTCCATAGGCTCATGTGTAGATGTTTCTTCTCCATAGGCTCATGTGTAGATGTTTCTCCCCCTAGGCTCATGTGTAGATGTTTCTCCTCCATAGGCTCATGTGTAGATGTTTCTCCTCCATAGACTCATGTGTACATGTGTTCCCCCTAGGCTCATGTGTAGATGTTTCTCCTCCATAGACTCATGTGTACATGTGTTCCACCTAGGCTTGCTTAATTAATTAATTTACATTAATTAAGACAGTGTAGCAACCATTTATACCAGGGATCAGGCACGAGATATGGACCCCAGTAATCACATCATATGATGCTTTATGGGGTAACATGGAGTAATCCTAGAACAGGGGAAGTAAGAAAGGAGCAAGGCAAACAGCAGAGCTCCGGGCCCACGGTTACCTGTGAGAAACTCGCCAGAAAGCCACAGAATTTAGGAGCATCACGAAGCCCAACAAGAAGAAAAAACGCTCCAAGTGCCCACAGGACAAGTCGTCCGGAAACCAGTCACCTGAGAAAAATCAGCGAGATCACAGAGAAAATTACATCACCAGATATCAGTTATATTAGACAGGAAGTGACATCACCGCTCTCCAGATATCAGTTATATTAGACAGGAAGTGACATCACCGCTCTGCAGATATCAGTTATATTAGACAGGAAGTGACATCACCGCTCTGCAGATATCAGTTATATTAGAAAGGAAGTGACATCACCGCTCTGCAGATATCAGTTATATTAGAAAGGAAGTGACATCACCGCTCTGCAGATATCAGTTATATTAGAAAGGAAGTGACATCACCGCTCTCCAGATATCAGTTATATTATACAGCAGTGACATCACCGCCATGCAGATATCAGTTATATTATACAGCAGTGACATCACCGCCATGCAGATATCAGTTATATTATACAGCAGTGACATCACCGCCATGCAGATATCAGTTATATTACCCAGCAGTGACATCACCGCTCTGAAGATATCAATTATATTATACAGCAGTGACATCACCGCTCTGCAGATATCAGTTATATTATACAGCAGTGACATCACCGCTCTGCAGATATCAGTTATATTATACAGGAAGTGACATCACCGCTCTGCAGATATCAGTTATATTATACAGCAGTGACATCACCGCTCTGCAGATATCAGTTATATTATACAGCAGTGACATCACCGCTCTGCAGATATCAGTTATATTATACAGCAGTGACATCACCGCTCTGCAGATATCAGTTATATTATACAGAAGTGACATCACCGCTCTGCAGATATCAGTTATATTATACAGCAGTGACATCACCGCTCTGCAGATATCAGTTATATTATACATCAGTGACATCACCGCTCTGCAGATATCAGTTATATTATACAGCAGTGACATCACAGCTCTGCAGATATCAATTATATTATACAGGAAGTGACATCACCGCTCTCCAGATATCAGTTATATTATACAGCAGTGACATCACCGCTCTGCAGATATCAGTTATATTATACAGCAGTGACATCACCGCTCTGCAGATATCAGTTATATTATACAGCAGTGACATCACCGCTCTGCAGATATCAGTTATATTATACAGGAAGTGACATCACCGCTCTGCAGATATCAGTTATATTACACAGCAGTGACATCACCGCTCTGCAGATATCAGTTATATTATACAGCAGTGACATCACCGCTCTGCAGATATCAGTTATATTATACAGCAGTGACATCACCGCTCTGCATATATCAGTTATATTATACAGGAAGTGACATCACCGCTCTGCAGATATCAGTTATATTATACAGGAAGTGACATCACCGCTCTCCAGATATCAGTTATATTATACAGCAGTGACATCACCGCTCTGCAGATATCAGTTATATTATACAGCAGTGACATCACCGCTCTGCAGATATCAGTTATATTATACAGCAGTGACATCACCGCTCTGCAGATATCAGTTATATTATACAGCAGTGACATCACCGCTCTGCAGATATCAGTTATATTATACAGCAGTGACATCACCGCTCTGCAGATATCAGTTATATTATACAGCAGTGACATCACCGCTCTGCAGATATCAGTTATATTATACAGCAGTGACATCACCGCTCTCCAGATATCAGTTATATTATACAGCAGTGACATCACCGCTCTGCAGATATCAGTTATATTATACAGCAGTGACATCACCGCTCTGCAGATATCAGTTATATTATACAGCAGTGACATCACCGCTCTGCAGATATCAGTTATATTATACAGCAGTGACATCACCGCTCTGCAGATATCAGTTATATTATACAGCAGTGACATCACCGCTCTCCAGATATCAGTTATATTATACAGGAGGTGACATCACCGCTCTGCAGATATCAGTTATATTATACAGCAGTGACATCACCGCTCTGCAGATATCAGTTATATTATACAGCAGTGACATCACCGCTCTGCAGATATCAGTTATATTATACAGTAGTGACATCACCGCTCTGCAGATATCAGTTATATTATACAGCAGTGACATCACCGCTCTGCAGATATCAGTTATATTATACAGCAGTGACATCACCGCTCTGCAGATATCAGTTATATTATACAGCAGTGACATCACCGCTCTGCAGATATCAGTTATATTATACAGTAGTGACATCACCGCTCTGCAGATATCAGTTATATTATACAGCAGTGACATCACCGCTCTGCAGATATCAGTTATATTATACAGCAGTGACATCACCGCTCTGCAGATATCAGTTATATTATACAGCAGTGACATCACCGCTCTGCGGATATCAGTTATATTATACAGTAGTGACATCACCGCTCTGCAGATATCAGTTATATTATACAGCAGTGACATCACCGCTCTGCAGATATCAGTTATATTATACAGGAGGTGACATCACCGCTCTGCGGATATCAGTTATATTATACAGCAGTGACATCACCGCTCTGCAGATATCAGTTATATTATACAGCAGTGACATCACCGCTCTGCAGATATCAGTTATATTATACAGTAGTGACATCACCGCTCTGCAGATATCAGTTATATTATACAGCAGTGACATCACCGCTCTGCAGATATCAGTTATATTATACAGGAGGTGACATCACCGCTCTGCGGATATCAGTTATATTATACAGCAGTGACATCACCGCTCTGCAGATATCAGTTATATTATACAGCAGTGACATCACCGCTCTGCAGATATCAGTTATATTATACAGCAGTGACATCACCGCTCTGCAGATATCAGTTATATTATACAGCAGTGACATCACCGCTCTGCAGATATCAGTTATATTATACAGGAGATGACATCACTGCTCTGCAGATATCAGTTATATTACACAGCAGTGACATCACCGCTCTGCAGATATCAGTTATATTATACAGGAGGTGACATCACCGCTCTGCAGATATCAGTTATATTATACAGGAGGTGACCTCACCGCTCTGCAGATATCAGTTATATTATACAGCAGTGACATCACTGCTCTGCAGATATCAGTTATATTATACAGCAGTGACATCACCGCTCTGCAGATATCAGTTATATTATACAGCAGTGACATCACCGCTCTCCAGATATCAGTTATATTATACAGGAGGTGACATCACCGCTCTGCAGATATCAGTTATATTATACAGCAGTGACATCACCGCTCTGCAGATATCAGTTATATTATACAGCAGTGACATCACCGCTCTGCAGATATCAGTTATATTATACAGTAGTGACATCACCGCTCTGCAGATATCAGTTATATTATACAGCAGTGACATCACCGCTCTGCAGATATCAGTTATATTATACAGCAGTGACATCACCGCTCTGCAGATATCAGTTATATTATACAGAAGTGACATCACCGCTCTGCAGATATCAGTTATATTATACAGTAGTGACATCACCGCTCTGCAGATATCAGTTATATTATACAGCAGTGACATCACCGCTCTGCGGATATCAGTTATATTATACAGGAGGTGACATCACCGCTCTGCGGATATCAGTTATATTATACAGCAGTGACATCACCGCTCTGCAGATATCAGTTATATTGCAGTGATAGCAGATGTGTTTTTGTTAGGCACCCTGATTATACATATTTTGTTACACATTATACACACCTTCAGATGCTGAGAATGTAATTTGAATCAGTAAAGCTCCTAAGAAGCAGCCGAATGCCTGAAACATGCTCATGAGAGCCAAACAGACGCCCCGGATCCTGGTGGGAACCAGGCAGAATGTAATGAAGGAACCTGCCGAGAGCAAGGAGGCAGCAGTCAGTGATTCCTGCATACAACACATTCACCAATCACATTGTTTGATCCAAAGCTCCGCCCACAAGGAGCCACAATCCTTTCTGACAGCTATGTATTATATGTTTCAGTGACCTCTATGTCTCCAGTGTTCCTGGGCCAGGCCGGAGCTGCCGCTGTCAGGGCCACACTTCACCCTGCCTCATCTTGCACTGATCTCATTATTTGCACCTTTGCTTTCTTTTCTTTGCTGCACATTATATTATTATTATTAGGACATTTACACACCACAGAGACCATTATTTATGGCGGTTCAGTTTGTGGGACAAAGCAATAGTGTCCGTAACGTGGATGGATAGGTACAACGCACAAGATGAGACCTGTAAGTAAAGCAATAATGTGAGAGGTGTCGGCCATGAACATATGTGGTGTTTATTGCCTATCCTGCCAGGACTGTCCTCCCTCACATTTCCCGCTCATTGTTTGTGTGCATGGTGGTGTTATACATCCTCTGGATGTGGGCATAGCTGTTGTATAAGATTTTTCGTGTTGAGTGTCACACTAGGTATGGGGAAGTACGGCGGCAGGATAGGGAAGTGTTGCGGGCGGGGGCCAGACCGTAGCTAAGGGGCTGCTCGGGGATGCGCGGATCCGGGGCTTTACTGTGGCTCGAGTGGGAAACGGACCCGGCCTCGAGCAGCGGTCCTCCACCCACAAGTGAAAAGGGGATATTTAGAAGGGAGATTGTCTGTGACGCCACCCACGGTGTGTGGTGAGGTGTGGCACCACCGCTGCTGTTGTGGGACACCCGGGGGCGATGGGATGGCAGCTGGATGTTAACCCCTCCGTGAGTAGGGATGGATGCCCCAGGGCCCAGTGTATTGTGAGAGGTTGCAGGGAGCAGTCTTTAGGAGGCAGGAAGTAGGGCACTTACAGTTGGTAGTCGTGGTGCTGGATGAGGCTGTATTGATGTGGAGGGTCAAGAAACACAGATGGAAGAAATACTCAGAGTCCAGTACTTAACCAGAAATTGCCAGTATCCGTAGGCCTTTGGTGAGGGAGTGTTCGAATCCCACACCCGGTACAAGAATCAGGGCCCTCTCTCTCCTGCACTCCAGCTGACAGTCACCTTTTCCTCTTCAGTTTTGGACGGGGGACGTCCTTTCTCTGCACAAGTCCGGGTTCCCATACAAACTACCAGCGGGCCACTACCCTGCCCCGGTCCACCACGGGTTCCCCTGAGCTTACTCTCCACTTTAGCTCCTAGAACTCGGCTTTCACCTTTCTTCACTTCCCCAGCAGCCCAGGAGCTACAACCCCTGTCTGCTCTCCTCTCACTCCCTTCTCCGACTGACCCTCAACTCCTTCCCTCCTCCTCTTTTCAGTTGCTACACTGGGGGGAGGGTTCGGCTGCCTCACTGCACCGATGTGGGATCAGGTGGTACCAAGGAGGAATAACTCTTTCTGTAACTACCTGGTGTGCCAGGGCATCACAGAAGCGAAACCCTGTTGTGATAGTGGAATATGGGGAGTTGTGTATAATTTTGTGTAGGTTCGTACTTTAGGCGTGGTGCTCTGTCCATTCTATGTATTATTTGTCCTGTTTGCAGGTTAATCACCCCATACCGGGCTTTTGTCCCTAAGTCTGGGGGAGGCAGGCCTGGAATCCACCCAAATTGTCTGCTTACCTGGGGGATTATTCAGTCTGTCTGAGAACTTCAAGAGAGAAGCAGGAAGATTTATCGTCTGTGGGAGAAGCTGAGGCTCCCCAGAGAGACCTGGACATTTATCGCTTACTGGACTATATCCGTGTTTCTGGACTATTTTACCCTTTGTGTGGTGGATGATTTTATGAACCTTCTGACTTGCTTGGAATAATTGACCTTTGGATTGTTCAATCATCTTCCGCTCAGTTGTTTGTGTGATATCGGAGAAGGACCCCGTGATAACTGGTGGCAGCGGTGGGATCAACAGAGCGCAGCCTAATGGAAATCCACCCACAGAGTGAGTACAGAAACTGGAGTGCATCCAGTCTACAGGTGAGAGCCAAATATCTGGGCCTCAGCTACCAGGAACTGAGTAAAGAGGCCTTAATTGATCTGGTGGGTGCGAGCCAGACCCCCTCCTCCCAGATATCTGATGGACAAGAACTGGAGATGGGGATCCCTGCCCAAAAAAGCCAGTGGGTGGTGTGGTATGAAGAAGAGATGGCGGTTCTGGGCCCCGGTGTATCTCAGGAGTATAAGGAGGAGGCTGCTTGCCGAGCACAGAGGAGACAAGAAGCAATGGAGTCCGACAGAGGGAGTAATGTGAGTGTAAACCCAGCAATCGGGGAGCCTGTACGGATCACCCGGGAGGACTTCAAGCCATTTGACAGGCAGCAGAGTCTCATCCTTCCGCTGGCTCACCAGGGATTAGATTACTCGTGCCTTTGGAGCCTCCAGGGCCACATACCCCAAACCAGCAGCACCCTTCTGTTTTTTTCAGGCACTCATCGAGATTAGGATTGTGACAAGCTCCCCTGACCACCTGCTGCGACTTTCTACAGCCGGACACCATAGGACTGCCTGTCAACAGTGACACAACCATGACACGGAGGTGTCAGCCGATCATCTCACCATCCACTTTATTATATATTGTAGCCTTTTTTAACAAGAACTTATTAAAAGTTATGTTTTATATTACATATTGCTGTATTTACAAGTTCAGCTTGTGACAATTTAGTGAGTAACATATAACCAGCGCCATCTCCGTGAGGCTACCTACAAAAATGTCCGGCAAAAGACAGAGCGGCAATGAGCAGAGTAATGTAAAGAATAGAGCACCCGCCGTCCAGACAGCAAAAGAAGCAAATATTTAGTGAAATACTAATCCAAAAATGGAATATGCTGAACGTCTGACACTGCTGTGCCACATTACACAGGATGCTTCATACCTCCCTATCCGAGTGCCCACAGCCAGATATGCTGAGGTCTGATTCCTGATGGGGAAGGGGCTGGACACAGCTCTAGGAGACCCCAGAGTGTTACACACATCTCCCCCAGGATATTTGTGAATATGCAGCACCAGTCTCACTGCAAATTGACTTTTTTCAAGTACTTTTTTTTTAGCTGAAATGAACCCAAAAAAGAAGTGTTCATCTCACTTTCCAAACCAGAATATCATAGAAGCATAGAATCATAGAATATTAGAGTTGGAATGGACCTCCGGGGTCATCTAGTCCAACCCCCGGCTCAAAGCAGGATTCACTAAATCATCCCAGACAGATGTCCTTCCACCTCTTCTTAAAGACTTCCATTGCAGGAGACCTCACCACCTCTCGTGGTCGCCTGTTCCACTGGTTGATTGTCAGTTTTTCTAATATCTAATCTGTGTCTGCTCCCATCAGTGTCATCCATTGCTTCTAGTCTTTCCTTGTGAAAATGAGAATAAAACTGATCCCTCTACAGTGTGACCGCCTGTAAGATATTTGTAGACAGCTATTAAGTCTCCTCTCAGTCTTCTCTTTTGCAGCTAAACAATCCTAAATCCTGTAACCGTTCCTCATAGACATGGTTTGCAGACTGGTCACCATTCTGGTCACTCTTCTCTGAACTTGCTCAAGTTTGTTGAGGTCTTTTTTAAAATGTGGTGCTCAGAACTGGACACAATATTCCAGATGAGGCATGACCAAAGAGGAGTAAAGGAGGATAATGACTTCACATGATCTAGACAGGATGCTTCTGTTAATACATCCTAGAATGGTGTTTGCCTTTTTTGCTGCTGCGTCAACCTGCTGACTCCTGTGCAGTCTGTGATCTATTAGTATACCCATGTCTTTTTCACACATGCTGCTGGATAGCGCTATTCCTCCCATGCTGTAGATGTCACACATGCTGTTGGATAGCGCTATTCCTCTCATGCTGTATATGTCACACATGCTGTTGGATAGTTCTATTCCTCCCATGCTGTATATATCACACATGCTGTTGGATAGCGCTATTCCTCCCATGCTGTATATATCACACATGCTGTTGGATAGCGCTATTCCTCCCATGCTGTATATATCACACATGATGTTGGATAGCTCTATTCCTCCCATGCTGTATATGTCACACATGCTGTTGGATAGCTCTATTCCTCCCATGCTGTATATGTCACACATGCTGTTGGATAGCGCTATTCCTCCCATGCTGTATATATCACACATGCTGTTGGATAGCGCTATTCCTCCCATGCTGTATATATCACACATGCTGTTGGATAGCGCTATTCCTCCCATGCTGTATATGTCACACATGCTGTTGGATAGCGCTATTCCCCCTATGCTGTATATGTCACACATGCTGTTGGATAGCGCTATTCCCCCCATGCTGTATATGTCACACATGCTGTTGGATAGCTCTATTCCTCCCATGCTGTATATGTCACACATGCTGTTGGATAGTTCTATTCCTCCCATGCTGTAGATGTCACACATGCTGTTGGATAGCTCTATTCCTCCCATGCTGTAGATGTCACACATGCTGTTGGATAGCTCTATTCCTCCCATGCTGTATATGTCACACATGCTGTTGGATAGCGCTATTCCTCCCATGCTGTATATATCACACATGCTGTTGGATAGCTCTATTCCTCCCATGCTGTAGATGTCACACATGCTGTTGGATAGCTCTATTCCTCCCATGCTGTATATGTCACACATGCTGTTGGATAGCTCTATTCCTCCCATGCTGTATATATCACACATGCTGCTGGATAGCTCTATTCCTCCCATGCTGTATATATCACACATGCTGTTGGATAGCTCTATTCCTCCCATGCTGTATATGTCACACATGCTGTTGGATAGCGCTATTCCTCCCATGCTGTATATGTCACACATGCTGTTGGATAGCTCTATTCCTCCCATGCTGTATATGTCACACATGCTGTTGGATAGCTCTATTCCTCCCATGCTGTAGATGTCACACATGCTGTTGGATAGCGCTATTCCTCCCATGCTGTATATGTCACACATGCTGTTGGATAGCGCTATTCCTCCCATGCTGTATATGTCACACATGCTGTTGGATAGCTCTATTCCTCCCATGCTGTATATGTCACACATGCTGTTGGATAGCGCTATTCCTCCCATGCTGTATATGTCACACATGCTGTTGGATAGCTCTATTCCTCCCATGCTGTAGATGTCACACATGCTGTTGGATAGTGCTATTCCCCCCATGCTGTATATATCACACATGCTGTTGGATAGCGCTATTTCTCCCATGCTGTATATGTCACACATGCTGTTGGATAGCTCTATTCCTCCCATGCTGTATATGTCACACATGCTGTTGGATAGCTCTATTCCTCCCATGCTGTATATGTCACACATGCTGTTGGATAGCTCTATTCCTCCCATGCTGTATATGTCACACATGCTGTTGGATAGCTCTATTCCTCCCATGCTGTAGATGTCACACATGCTGTTGGATAGCTCTATTCCTCCCATGCTGTATATGTCACACATGCTGTTGGATAGCGCTATTCCTCCCATGCTGTATATGTCACACATGCTGTTGGATAGCTCTATTCCTCCCATGCTGTAGATGTCACACATGCTGTTGGATAGCGCTATTCCTCCCATGCTGTATATGTCACACATGCTGTTGGATAGCGCTATTCCTCCCATGCTGTATATGTCACACATGCTGTTGGATAGCTCTATTCCTCCCATGCTGTATATGTCACACATGCTGTTGGATAGCGCTATTCCTCCCATGCTGTAGATGTCACACATGCTGTTGGATAGCTCTATTCCTCCCATGCTGTATATGTCACACATGCTGTTGGATAGCTCTATTCCTCCCATGCTGTATATGTCACACATGCTGTTGGATAGCTCTATTCCTCCCATGCTGTATATGTCACACATGCTGTTGGATAGCTCTATTCCTCCCATGCTGTATATATCACACATGCTGTTGGATAGCGCTATTCCCCCCATGCTGTATATGTCACACATGCTGTTGGATAGCTCTATTCCGCCCATGCTGTATATGTCAGACATGCTGTTGGATAGCGCTATTCCTCCCATGCTGTATATGCTCTTTTCATTATTCTTGCAGAGATGTATGACTTTGCATTTCTCCCTGTTATAAACCAGTCTATTAGTTGCTGCCCCTTGTTGCAGCTTGTTTAGATCTTGTTGAATCCTCGTTCGCTCTTCTCTAGTATTAGTTATCCCTCCTAGCTTTGTGTCATCAGCAAATTTAATCAGTTTACCCTTAATTCCTTCATCTAAATCATTGATAAAGATGTTAAACAACACGGGAACCAGGACAGAGCCGTACCCTACTTGAGACAGTCTTCCAACTGGATGTGCAGCCATTTATGACCACTCTGACTCCGATCACTAAGCCAGTTACGAATCCATCTAACAGTTGCCTTGTCCATTCCACACTTGGTCATTTTTTCTATAAGGATTGTATGAGATACTTTGTCAAATGCTTTACTGAAGTCAAGATATATTATATCTACTGCATTTCCCTGATCCACCCAGTCAGTGATTCTGTCATAGAAGGAAATTAAGTTAGTCTGACATGACTTATTAGTTACAAACCCATGCTGGCTCTTGTTAATCACTTCATTCTCATCCAGGTACAAATGTTGTTTAATAATTTGTTCAAAGATCTTTCCTGGTATGGAAGTCAGGCTCACTGGCCTGTACTTCCCTGGGTCCACCTTCTTCCCCTTTTTTGAAGATAGGGACAACATTTGCTCTTCTCCAGTCTTCTGGAACTTCTCCTGTTCTCCAAGAATTTTCAAAAAATATGGAGTGGTTCTAATATTTCCTCTGCTATCTCCTTCAGTGCTCTGGGGTGTAACTCATCTGGACCTGGGGACTTGAATTCATTAATGTTAGCTCAGTATTCCCTCACTATCTCTTTGTGTATTGATGGCCTGGATTCTTCTAATCCTACAATAGAACGGTGAAGATCAGTTGATTTTACTTTTTCAGAGAAAACAGATGCAAAATACCAATTTAAAAGTTCTGCTTCTCAACTTCATTTTTTACAACTTCTCCATTTTCATCCTGTAAAATTCCTATAACATCTTTGACTTTTCTTTTATTTTTGACATAACTACAAAATCCTCTTTTATTGCTTTTGACGTCTCTTGCAGCCTTATTTTATTATCAGCTTTGGCTAATCTGATGCGTGCCCTGCAGGTTTTGCAGACTGTTATATTCTTCTTTAGATATGCCTCCCTCTTTCCATTCAATAAACATTTCTTTCTTCCTTTTTAGCATCTGTTTAAGTTCTATGTTCATCCATCCTGATTTCCTTAAATCTTTCTTATTCTTCCCTCTTTTAGGGATTGTTAACGATTGCGCTTTGAGAATCTCATTTTTCAAGATGCCCCATCCTTCCGGGACATTTCTGTCCTTAAGGACATACGGCCATTGAATCCTGCTATCCTCTGAGTCCCTTAAAATCTGCCTTTCTGAAATCCAGCCTTGAAGTCTGAGTTTTCACTGGTCTTCCTCCTCTAGTTATCCAAAATTCTATGATAGCATGGTCACTGCTTCCCAGGGTCCCAGCCACCCTTACCTCCTCTATGATAGCATGGTCACTGCTTCCCAGGGTCCCAGCCACCCTTACTCCCGCTATAATAGCATGGTCACTGCTTCCCAGGGTCCCAGCCACCCTTACCTCCTCTATGATAGCATGGTCGCTGCTTCCCAGGGTCCCAGCCCCCCTACCTCCTCTATGATAGCATGGTCACTGCTTCCCAGGGTCCCAGCCACCCTTACCTCCTCTATGATAGCATGGTCACTGCTTCCCAGGGCCCCAGCCACCCTTACCTCCTCTATGATAGCATGGTCACTGCTTCCCAGGGTCCCAGCCACCCTTACCTCCTCTATGATAGCATGGTCACTGCTTCCCAGGGTCCCAGCCACCCTTACCTCCTCTATGATAGCATGGTCACTGCTTCCCAGGGTCCCAGCCACCCTTACCTCCTCTATGATAGCATGGTCACTGCTTCCCAGGGTCCCAGCCACCCTTACCTCCTCTATGATAGCATGGTCACTGCTTCCCAGGGTCCCAGCCACCCTTACCTCCTCTATGATAGCATGGTCACTGCTTCCCAGGGTCCCAGCCACTCTTACCTCCTCTATGATAGCATGGTCACTGCTTCCCAGGGTCCCAGCCACCCTTACCTCCTCTATGATAGCATGGTCACTGCTTCTCAGGGTCCCAGCCACCCTTATCTCCTCTATGATAGCATGGCCACTGCTTCCCAGGATCCCAGCCACCCTTATCTCCTCTATGATAGCATAGTCACTGCTTCCCGGGGTCCCAGCCACCCTTACCTCCTCTATGATAGCATGGTCACTGCTTCCCAGGGTCCCAGCCACCCTTACCTCCTCTATGATAGCATGGTCACTGCTTCCCGGGGTCCAGCCACCCTTACCTCCTCTATGATAGCATGATCACTGCTTCCCCGGGTCCCAGCCACCCTTACCTCCTCTATGATAGCATGGTCACTGCTTCCCAGGGTCCCAGCCACCCTTACCTCCTCTATGATAGCATGTTCACTGCTTCCCAGGGCCCAGCCACCCTTACCTCCTCTATGATAGCATGGTCACTGCTTCTCAGGGTCCCAGCCACCCTTACCTCCTCTATGATAGCATGGTCACTGCTTCCCAGGGTCCCAGCCACCCTTACCTCCTCTATGATAGCATGGTCACTGCTTCCCAGGGTCCCAGCCACCCTTACCTCCTCTATGATAGCATGGCCACTGCTTCCCAGGGTCCCAGCCACCCTTACCTCCTCTATGATAGCATGGTCACTGCTTCCCAGGGCCCAGCCACCCTTACCTCCTCTATGATAGCATGGTCACTGCTTCCCAGGGCCCCAGCCACCCTTACCTCCTCTATGATAGCATGGTCACTGCTTCCCAGGGCCCCAGCTACCCTTACCTCCTCTATGATAGCATGGTCACTGCTTCCCAGGGCCCCAGCTACCCTTACCTCCTCTATGATAGCATGGTCACTGCTTCCCAGGGTCCCAGCCACCCTTACCTCCTCTATGATAGCATGGTCACTGCTTCCCAGGGTCCCAGCCACCCTTACCTCCTCTATGATAGCATGGTCACTGCTTCCCGGGGTCCCAGCCACTCTTACCTCCTCTATGATAGCATGGTCACTGCTTCCCAGGGTCCCAGCCACCCTTACCTCCTCTATGATAGCATGTTCACTGCTTCCCAGGGTCCAGCCACCTTTACCTCCTCTATGATAGCATGGTCACTGCTTCCCAGGGTCCCAGCCACCCTTACCTCCTCTATGATAGCATGTTCACTGCTTCCCAGGGTCCAGCCACCTTTACCTCCTCTATGATAGCATGGTCACTGCTTCTCAGGGTCCCAGCCACCCTTACCTCCTCTATGATAGCATGGTCACTGCTTCCCAGGGTCCAGCCACCCTTACCTCCTCTATGATAGCATGGTCACTGCTTCCCAGGGTCCCAACCACCCTTACCTCCTCTATGATAGCATGGTCACTGCTTCCCAGGGTCCAGCCACTCTTACCTCCTCTATGATAGCATGGTCACTGCTTCCCAGGGTCCAGCCACCTTTACCTCCTCTATGATAGCATGGTCACTGCTTCCCAGGGTCCCAGCCACCCTTACCTCCTCTATGATGGCATGGTCACTGCTTCCCAGGGTCCCAGCCACCCTTACCTCCTCTATGATAGCATGGTCACTGCTTCCCAGGGTCCCAGCCACCCTTACCTCCTCTATGATAGCATGGTCACTGCTTCCCAGGGTCCCAGCCACCCTTACCTCCTCTATGATAGCATGGTCACTGCTTCCCAGGGTCCAGCCACCCTTACCTCCTCTATGATAGCATGGTCACTGCTTCCCAGGGCACCAGCCACCCTTACCTCCTCTATGATAGCATGGTCACTGCTTCCCAGGGTCCAGCCACCCTTACCTCCTCTATGATAGCATGGTCACTGCTTCCCAGGGTCCAGCCACCCTTACCTCCTCTATGATAGCATGGTCACTGCTTCCCAGGATCCCAGCCACCCTTACCTCCTCTATGATAGAATGGTCACTGCTTCCCAGGGTCCCAGCCACCCTTACCTCCTCTATGATAGCATGGTCACTGCTTCCCAGGGTCCCAGCCACCCTTACCTCCTCTATGATGGCATGGTCACTGCTTCCCAGGGTCCCAGCCACCCTTACCTCCTCTATGATAGCATGGTCACTGCTTCCCAGGGCCCCAGCCACCCTTACCTCCTCTATGATGGCATGGTCACTTCTTCCCAGGGTCCCAGCCACCCTTACCTCCTCTATGATAGCATGGTCACTGCTTCCCAGGGTCCCAGCCACCCTTACCTCCTCTATGATAGCATGGTCACTGCTTCCCAGGGTCCCAGACACCCTTACCTCCTCTATGATAGCATGGTCACTGCTTCCCAGGGTCCCAGCCACCCTTACCTCCTCTATGATAGCATGGTCACTGCTTCCCAGGGTCCCAGCCACCCTTACCTCCTCTATGATAGCATGGTCACTGCTTCCCAGGGTCCAGCCACCCTTACCTCCTCTATGATAGCATGGTCACTGCTTCCCAGGGCCCCAGCCACCCTTACCTCCTCTATGATAGCATGGTCACTGCTTCCCAGGGCCCCAGCCACCCTTACCTCCTCTATGATAGCATGGTCACTGCTTCCCGGGGTCCAGCCACCCTTACCTCCTCTATGATAGCATGGTCACTGCTTCCCAGGGTCCCAGCCACCCTTACCTCCTCTATGATAGCATGGTCACTGCTTCCCAGGGTCCCAGCCACCCTTACCTCCTCTATGATAGCATGGTCACTGCTTCCCAGGGTCCCAGCCACCGTTACCTCCTCTATGATAGCATGGTCACTGCTTCCCAGGGTCCCAGCCACCCTTACCTCCTCTATGATAGCATGGTCACTGCTTCCCAGGGTCCCAGCCACCCTTACCTCCTCTATGATAGCATGGTCACTGCTTCTCAGGGTCCCAGCCACCCTTATCTCCTCTATGATAGCATGGTCACTGCTTCCCAGGGTCCAGCCACCCTTACCTCCTCTATGATAGCATGGTCACTGCTTCCCAGGGTCCCAGCCACCCTTACCTCCTCTATGATAGCATGGTCACTGCTTCCCAGGGTCCCAGCCACCCTTACCTCCTCCCTGTTTGTAAGGATTAGATCCAAGGTAGCAGATCCCCTTGTTTTCTCCTCTACCTTTTGGAAGATAAAGTTGTCAGTAACAGAGGATAATAATTTGTTGGAACTGTTACTTTTGCCTGAGAGAGATTCCCAACAAATGTCTGGAGAGTTGAAATCTCCCATGATCACATCATATTTTCTTGTGAAGTTGGTCATCTGATATATAGTGTTCATCCATATCCTCGGCTTGTTGAGGCGGCCTGTAGTACTCGCCTACAATGGTGTCTTCCCTTGTTTTCTCCTTCTATTCTTACAACTTCCACAGAACTCCCAGTCTCTGAAGCTTGGATTTCTATGGAGATGTAGGATTGTCTAACATACAATGCGACTCCTCCTCCTCGTTCATTAGGTCTGTGTCTTGCAGATAAGATGTATCCTTCTAGCCTTGTATTCCAGTCATGTGTGGATCCTTCCACCAGGTCTCAGTGATGCCAGGGACATCATATTTCCTTTCCTGAGTTAGTAACTCCTTGTTTGTTGCCCAGGCTCTGTGCATTTGTATAACACATTTTAGTTTGTGATTGTTTCTACATTCCCCCATATTTTCATTATTCTGATTTTTTTTTGTCTTGGTTCTTTTTTTCCATTACTAACAGCAGAGTTTTCAGTAGTATTTGTCACCTGTATGGCTTTCCCTGGCCTTTTTCTTCCCTTCCCACGCTGTTGTAGTTTAAAGCTCTTTTGATGAGCGTAGCAAGGCGATTTCCAAATATGTGTTTTCCAGTCTTGGTAAGGTGCAGCCCATCTCTAGCAAGTAGTCCATCATACAGGTAATTCACTCCGTGATCCAGAAATCCGAATCCTTGTTGAGGGCACCATCGACGTAGCCAGTTGTTCACCTGTAGAATCTTGTTCCACCTCCTTGTTTCATGACCATCCACTGGAAGGTTGGATGAAAAGACCACCTGCGCTCCCAGTTCTTTCACTTTCTTGCCTAAATCTTCAAAATCACTGCAGATGGTTTCCAGCTCGTTTATTGCAGTGTCATTTGTCCCCACATGTATTAGCGGGAATGGGTAGTCATCTGTTGGTCTGAAGAGTCCCGATATCCTGTCAGACACATCTTTGATTTTTACACCTGGAAGACAGCGCATTTCTCTTGAGGTTATATCCGGTCTACAGATGGCTGCCGCTGTTCCTCTCAATAGTGAATCCCCCGGGACCACCACTTTCCGTTTCTACTTCTCAACAACATTTTTCTTTCTTCATCCAAGAGGACTCTGAGTGCTTTCAAGGATGTTCTTTACGGGCAAAGTCTTATCTTGATGTGGTGGATCATCTTTCTCATCCGTGAGTGCCTGGTACTGGTTCCTGAGAGGTATGGGTGCTGACTGTCTCCCGATCCTCCTGCTTCTCTGGGTCCCATGCTTCCATTCCTCTGGTTCTTCATGTGCACTACAAATTTCTTCTCTTTCTGTATTCTGAAGAGATACTTCTGCTCAGTCTAAGAACTCCTCACCTGCCTTAATAGTTTTCAATGTAGCGATTCTCTCTTCTAGACTTTGCAGCTTCTTCTCCAACAGGGACACAAGCTTGCATTTCTGGCAGGTGAACTTTGGCTGCTCCACTGGTCTGTGAACATGGAGCATGAAATGCAGCAAACCAAATGGCTCCTGGCCTCTTCCATGTTCTTAATCTGTAGATGTGAAAGCAGGAAAAGACTGGGCAACAGTCTGAGCCTGGCGGCGCACGGTTTTCAGAAGTCTTCCTTTCAGCTGAATGACCAAACCCCGATGCTCCTTGAGTTTGCGGAGATTTTTTGCTTATCCCAGAATGCACTGGGAATATGCAGATTTTCCTCGCAGGACTCCTCCATATTGCAGGAAGATATTCATGGGTTACATCACTACAGCCCCAATGTGTCTCCTCATCCTACATCCTGTGTCTCCTCCTCCTCCTTCCTGTGTGTCCTCCTCCTCCTTCCTGTGTCCCCTCCTCCTACTTACTGTGTCTCCTCTTTCCTTTGTCTCCTCATCCTTCTTCCAATGTCTATTCCTTCCTGTGTCTCCTCCTCCTCCTTCCTGTGTCCCCTCCTCCTACTTCCAGTGTCTCCTCTTTCCGGTGTCTCTTCCTACTCTCTGTATCTTCTCCTCCTTCCAATGTTTATTCCTTCCTGTGTCTCCTCATCCTTCTCTCTGTGTCTTCTCCTCCTTCAAATGTCAATTCCTTCCTGTGTCTCCTCATCCTTCTCTCTGTGTCTCCTCCTCCGTCCAATGTCTATTCCTTCCTGTGTCTCCTCATCCTTCTCTCTGTGTCTTCTCCTCCTTCCAATGTCTATTCCTTCCTGTGTCTCCTCATCCTTCTCTCTGTGTCTCCTCCTCCTTCCAATGTTTATTCCTTCCTGTGTCTACTCATCCTTCTCTCTGTGTCTTCTCCTCCTTCCAATGTCTATTCCTTCCTGTGTCTCCTCATCCTTCTCTCTGTGTCTCCTCCTCCTTCCAATGTTTATTCCTTCCTGTGTCTCCTCATCCTTCTCTCTGTGTCTTCTCCTCCTTCCAATGTTTATTCCTTCCTGTGTCTCCTCATCCTTCTCTCTCTGTCTTCTCCTCCTTCCAATGTTTATTCCTTCCTGTGTCTCATCATCCTTCTCTCTGTATCTTCTCCTCCTTCCAATGTCTATTCCTTCCTGTGTCTCCTCATTCTTCTCTCTGTGTCTTCTCCTCCTTCCAATGTCTATTCCTTCCTGTGTCTCCTCATCCTTCTCTCTGTGTCTCCTCCTCTGTCCAATGTCTATTCCTTCCTGTGTCTCCTCATCCTTCTCTCTCTGTCTTCTCCTCCTTCTAATATTTATTCCTTCCTGTGTCTCCTCATCCTTCTCTCTGTGTCTCCTCCTCCGTCCAATGCCTATTCCTTCCTGTGTCTCCTCATCCTTCTCTCTCTGTCTTCTCCTCCTTCCAATGTCTATTCCTTCCTGTGTCTCCTCATCCTTCTCTCTGTGTCTTCTCCTCCTTCCAATGTCTATTCCTTCCTGTGGCTCCTCATCCTTCTCTCTGTGTCTTCTCCTCCTTCCAATGTCTATTCCTTCCTGTGTCTCCTCATCCTTCTCTCTGTGTCTTCTCCTCCTTCCAATGTTTATTCCTTCCTGTGTCTCCTCATCCTTCTCTCTGTGTCTCCTCCTCCTTCCAATGTTTATTCCTTCCTGTGTCTCCTCATCCTTCTCTCTGTGTCTCCTCCTCCTTCCAATGTTTATTCCTTCCTGTGTCTCCTCATCCTTCTCTCTGTGTCTTCTCCTCCTTCCAATGTCTATTCCTTCCTGTGTCTCCTCATCCTTCTCTCTGTGTCTCCTCCTCCGTCCAATGTTTAATCCTTCCTGTGTCTTCTCATCCTTCTCTCTGTGTCTCCTCCTCCTTCCAATGTTTATTCCTTCCTGTGTCTCCTCATCCTTCTCTCTGTGTCTCCTCCTGCTTCCAATGTCTATTCCTTCCTGTGTCTCCTCATCCTTCTCTCTGTGTCTTCTCCTCCGTCCAATGTCTATTCCTTCCTGTGTCTTCTCATCCTTCTCTCTGTGTCTCCTCCTCCTTCCAATGTTTATTCCTTCCTGTGTCTCCTCATCCTTCTCTCTGTGTCTCCTCCTCCTTCCAATGTTTATTCCTTCCTGTGTCTTCTCATCCTTCTCTCTGTGTCTTCTCCTCCTTCCAATGTTTATTCCTTCCTGTGTCTCCTCATCCTTCTCTCTGTGTCTCCTCCTCCTCCATCCAATGTTTATTCCTTCCTGTGCCTCCTCATCCTTCTCTCTGTGTCATCTCCTCCTTCCAATGTCTATTCCTTCCTGTGTCTCCTCATCCTTCTCTCTGTGTCTCCTCCTCCGTCCAATGTCTATTCCTTCCTGTGTCTCCTCATCCTTCTCTCTGTGTCTCCTCCTCCTTCCAATGTTTATTCCTTCCTGTGTCTCCTCATCCTTCTCTCTGTGTCTCCTCCTCCTTCCAATGTTTATTCCTTCCTTTGTCTTCTCATCCTTCTCTCTGTGTCTCCTCCTCCTTCCAATGTTTATTCCTTCCTGTGTCTCCTCATCCTTCTCTCTGTGTCTCCTCCTCCTTCCAATGTCTATTCCTTCCTGTGTCTCCTCATCCTTCTCTCTGTGTCTTCTCCTCCGTCCAATGTCTATTCCTTCCTGTGTCTTCTCATCCTTCTCTCTGTGTCTCCTCCTCCTTCCAATGTTTATTCCTTCCTGTGTCTCCTCATCCTTCTCTCTGTGTCTCCTCCTCCATCCAATGTTTATTCCTTCCTGTGTCTCCTCATCCTTCTCTCTGTGTCTTCTCCTCCTTCCAATGTTTATTCCTTCCTGTCTCCTCATCCATCTCTCTGTGTCTCCTCCTCCGTCCAATGTCTATTCCTTCCTGTGTCTCCTCATCCTTCTCTCTGTGTCTTCTCCTCCTTCCAATGTTTATTCCTTCCTGTGTTACCTCATCCTTCTCTCTGTGTCTTCTCCTCCTTCCAATGTTTATTCCTTCCTGTGTCTCCTCATCCTTCTCTCTGTGTCTTCTCCTCCTTCCAATGTTTATTCCTTCCTGTGTTTCCTCATCCTTCTCTCTGTGTCTTCTCCTCCTTCCAATGTCTATTCCTTCCTGTGTCTCCTCATCCTTCTCTCTGTGTCTCCTCCTTCCAATGTTTATTTCTTCCTGTGTCTCCTCATCCTTCTCTCTGTGTCTTCTCCTCCTTCCAATGTCTATTCCTTCCTGTGTCTCCTCATCCTTCTCTCTGTGTCTCCTCCTTCCAATGTTTATTCCTTCCTGTGTTTCCTCATCCTTCTCTCTGTGTCTTCTCCTCCTTCCAATGTCTATTCCTTCCTGTGTCTCCTCATCCTTCTCTCTGTGTCTCCTCCTCCGTCCAATGTCTATTCCTTCCTGTGTCTCCTCATCCTTCTCTCTGTGTCTCCTCCTCCTTCGTCCAATGTCTATTCCTTCCTGTGTCTCCTCATCCTTCTCTCTGTGTCTCCTCCTCCGTCCAATGTCTATTCCTTCCTGTGTCTCCGCATCCTTCTCTCTGTGTATCCTCCTCCTTCCAATGTCTATTCCTTCCTGTGTCTCCTCATCCTTCTCTCTGTGTCTTCTCCTCCGTCCAATGTCTATTCCTTCCTGTGTTTCCTCATCCTTCTCTCGGTGTCTTCTCCTCCTTCCAATGTTTATTCCTTCCTGTGTTTCCTCATCCTTCTCTCTGTGTCTTCTCCTCCTTCCAATGTTTATTCCTTCCTGTGTCTCCTCATCCTTCTCTCTGTGTCTTCTCCTCCTTCCAATGTCTATTCCTTCTTGTGTCTTCTCATCCTTCTCTCTGTGTCTCCTCCTCCTTCCAATGTTTATTCCTTCCTGTGTCTCCTCATCCTTCTCTCTGTGTCTCCTCCTCCATCCAATGTTTATTCCTTCCTGTGTCTCCTCATCCTTCTCTCTGTGTCTTCTCCTCCTTCCAATGTTTATTCCTTCCTGTCTCCTCATCCATCTCTCTGTGTCTCCTCCTCCGTCCAATGTCTATTCCTTCCTGTGTCTCCTCATCCTTCTCTCTGTGTCTTCTCCTCCTTCCAATGTTTATTCCTTCCTGTGTTTCCTCATCCTTCTCTCTGTGTCTTCTCCTCCTTCCAATGTTTATTCCTTCCTGTGTCTCCTCATCCTTCTCTCTGTGTCTTCTCCTCCTTCCAATGTCTATTCCTTCCTGTGTCTCCTTATCCTTCTCTCTGTGTCTTCTCCTCCTTCCAATGTTTATTCCTTCCTGTGTCTCCTCATCCTTCTCTCTGTGTCTCCTCCTCCTTCCAATGTTTATTCCTTCCTGTGTCTCCTTATCCTTCTCTCTGTGTCTCCTCCTCCTTCCAATGTTTATTCCTTCCTGTGTCTTCTCATCCTTCTCTCTGTGTCTCCTCCTCCTTCCAATGTTTATTCCTTCCTGTGTCTCCTCATCCTTCTCTCTGTGTCTCCTCCTCCTTCCAATGTCTATTCCTTCCTGTGTCTCCTCATCCTTCTCTCTGTGTCTTCTCCTCCGTCCAATGTCTATTCCTTCCTGTGTCTTCTCATCCTTCTCTCTGTGTCTCCTCCTCCTTCCAATGTTTATTCCTTCCTGTGTCTCCTCATCCTTCTCTCTGTGTCTCCTCCTCCTTCCAATGTTTATTCCTTCCTGTGTCTTCTCATCCTTCTCTCTGTGTCTTCTCCTCCTTCCAATGTTTATTCCTTCCTGTGTCTCCTCATCCTTCTCTCTGTGTCTCCTCCTCCTCCATCCAATGTTTATTCCTTCCTGTGTCTCCTCATCCTTCTCTCTGTGTCTTCTCCTCCTTCCAATGTCTATTCCTTCCTGTGTCTCCTCATCATTCTCTCTGTGTCTCCTCCTCCGTCCAATGTCTATTCCTTCCTGTGTCTCCTCATCCTTCTCTCTGTGTCTTCTCCTCCTTCCAATGTCTATTCCTTCCTGTGTCTCCTCATCCTTCTCTCTGTGTCTTCTCCTCCTTCCAATGTCTATTCCTTCCTGTGTCTCCTCATCCTTCTCTCTGTGTCTCCTCCTTCCAATGTCTATTCCTTCCTGTGTCTCCTCATCCTTCTCTCTGTGTCTTCTCCTCCTTCCAATGTCTATTCCTTCCTGTGTCTCCTCATCCTTCTCTCTGTGTCTCCTCCTTCCAATGTTTATTCCTTCCTGTGTTTCCTCATCCTTCTCTCTGTGTCTTCTCCTCCTTCCAATGTCTATTCCTTCCTGTGTCTCCTCATCCTTCTCTCTGTGTCTCCTCCTCCGTCCAATGTCTATTCCTTCCTGTGTCTCCTCATCCTTCTCTCTGTGTCTCCTCCTCCTTCGTCCAATGTCTATTCCTTCCTGTGTCTCCTCATCCTTCTCTCTGTGTCTCCTCCTCCGTCCAATGTCTATTCCTTCCAGTGTCTCGGCATCCTTCTCTCTGTGTATCCTCCTCCTTCCAATGTCTATTCCTTCCTGTGTCTCCTCATCCTTCTCTCTGTGTCTTCTCCTCCGTCCAATGTCTATTCCTTCCTGTATTTCCTCATCCTTCTCTCTGTGTCTTCTCCTCCTTCCAATGTTTATTCCTTCCTGTGTTTCCTCATCCTTCTCTCTGTGTCTTCTCCTCCTTCCAATGTTTATTCCTTCCTGTGTCTCCTCATCCTTCTCTCTGTGTCTTCTCCTCCTTCCAATGTCTATTCCTTCTTGTGTCTTCTCATCCTTCTCTCTGTGTCTCCTCCTCCTTCCAATGTTTATTCCTTCCTGTGTCTCCTCATCCTTCTCTCTGTGTCTCCTCCTCCATCCAATGTTTATTCCTTCCTGTGTCTCCTCATCCTTCTCTCTGTGTCTTCTCCTCCTTCCAATGTTTATTCTTTCCTGTCTCCTCATCCCTCTCTCTGTGTCTCCTCCTCCGTCCAATGTCTATTCCTTCCTGTGTCTCCTCATCCTTCTCTCTGTGTCTTCTCCTCCTTCCAATTTTTATTCCTTCCTGTGTTTCCTCATCCTTCTCTCTGTGTCTTCTCCTCCTTCCAATGTTTATTCCTTCCTGTGTCTCCTCATCCTTCTCTCTGTGTCTTCTCCTCCTTCCAATGTCTATTCCTTCCTGTGTCTCCTCATCCTTCTCTCTGTGTCTCCTCCTCCGTCCAATGTCTATTCCTTCCTGTGTCTCCTCATCCTTCTCTCTGTGTCTCCTCCTCCGTCCAATGTCTATTCCTTCCTGTGTCTCCTCATCCTTCTCTCTGTGTCTTCTCCACCTTCCAATGTTTATTCCTTCCTGTGTCTCCTCATCCTTCTCTCTGTGTCTTCTCCTCCTTCTAATGTTTATTCCTTCCTGTGTCTCCTCATCTTTCTCTCTGTGTCTCCTCCTCCGTCCAATGTTTATTCCTTCCTGTGTCTCCTCATCCTTCTCTCTGTGTCTCCTCCTCCGTCCAATGTCTATTCCTTGCTGTGTCTCCTCATCCTTCTCTCTGTGTCTCCTCCTCCGTCCAATGTCTATTCCTTCCTGTGTCTCCTCATCCTTCTCTCTGTGTCTCCTCCTCCGTCCAATGTCTATTCCTTCCTGTGTCTTCTCATCCTTCTCTCTGTGTCTTCTCTTCCTTCCAATGTTTATTCCTTCCTGTGTCTCCTCATCCTTCTCTCTGTGTCTTCTCCTCCTTCCAATGTTTATTCCTTCCTGTGTCTCCTCATCCTTCTCTCTGTGTCTTCTCCTCCTTCCAATGTTTATTCCTTCCTGTGTCTCCTCATCCTTCTCTCTGTGTCTTCTCCTCCTTCCAATGTCTATTCCTTCCTGTGTCTCCTCATCCTTCTCTCTGTGTCTTCTCCTCCTTCTAATGTTTATTCCTTCCTGTGTCTCCTCATCCATCTCTCTGTGTCTCCTCCTCCATCCAATGTTTATTCCTTCCTGTGTCTCCTCATCCTTCTCTCTGTGTCTCCTCCTCCTTCCAATGTTTATTCCTTCCTGTGTCTCCTCATCCTTCTCTCTGTGTCTCCTCCTCCATCCAATGTTTATTCCTTCCTGTGTCTCCTCATCCTTCTCTCTGTGTCTTCTCCTCCTTCCAATGTTTATTCCTTCCTGTCTCCTCATCCATCTCTCTGTGTCTCCTCCTCCGTCCAATGTCTATTCCTTCCTGTGTCTCCTCATCCTTCTCTCTGTGTCTTCTCCTCCTTCCAATGTTTATTCCTTCCTGTGTTTCCTCATCCTTCTCTCTGTGTCTTCTCCTCCTTCCAATGTTTATTCCTTCCTGTGTCTCCTCATCCTTCTCTCTGTGTCTTCTCCTCCTTCCAATGTTTATTCCTTCCTGTGTTTCCTCATCCTTCTCTCTGTGTCTTCTCCTCCTTCCATTGTTTATTCCTTCCTGTGTCTCCTCATCCTTCTCTCTGTGTCTTCTCCTCCGTCCAATGTCTATTCCTTCCTGTGTTTCCTCATCCTTCTCTCTGTGTCTCCTCCTCCGTCCAATGTCTATTCCTTCCTGTGTCTCCTCATCATTCTCTCT
The DNA here is from genome assembly GCF_048569485.1 of Anomaloglossus baeobatrachus. NCBI lineage: Eukaryota > Metazoa > Chordata > Amphibia > Anura > Aromobatidae > Anomaloglossus > Anomaloglossus baeobatrachus. The sequence continues at coordinate 1,338,056 of NC_134356.1, read as the reverse complement.
GTGTCTTCTCCTCCTTCCAATGTTTATTCCTTCATGTGTCTCCTCATACTTCTCTCTGTGTCTTCTCCTCCTTCCAATGTTTATTCCTTCCTGTGTCTCCTCATCCTTCTCTCTGTGTCTTCTCCTCCTTCTAATGTTTATTCCTTCCTGTGTCTCCTCATCCATCTCTCTGTGTCTCCTCCTCCATCCAATGTTTATTCCTTCCTGTGTTACCTCATCCTTCTCTCTGTGTCTTCTCCTCCTTCCAATGTTTATTCCTTCCTGTGTCTCCTCATCCTTCTCTCTGTGTCTTCTCCTCCTTCCAATGTTTATTCCTTCCTGTGTTTCCTCATCCTTCTCTCTGTGTCTTCTCCTCCTTCCAATGTCTATTCCTTCCTGTGTCTCCTCATCCTTCTCTCTGTGTCTCCTCCTTCCAATGTTTATTTCTTCCTGTGTCTCCTCATCCTTCTCTCTGTGTCTTCTCCTCCTTCCAATGTCTATTCCTTCCTGTGTCTCCTCATCCTTCTCTCTGTGTCTCCTCCTTCCAATGTTTATTCCTTCCTGTGTTTCCTCATCCTTCTCTCTGTGTCTTCTCCTCCTTCCAATGTCTATTCCTTCCTGTGTCTCCTCATCCTTCTCTCTGTGTCTCCTCCTCCGTCCAATGTCTATTCCTTCCTGTGTCTCCTCATCCTTCTCTCTGTGTCTCCTCCTCCTTCGTCCAATGTCTATTCCTTCCTGTGTCTCCTCATCCTTCTCTCTGTGTCTCCTCCTCCGTCCAATGTCTATTCCTTCCTGTGTCTCCGCATCCTTCTCTCTGTGTATCCTCCTCCTTCCAATGTCTATTCCTTCCTGTGTCTCCTCATCCTTCTCTCTGTGTCTTCTCCTCCGTCCAATGTCTATTCCTTCCTGTGTTTCCTCATCCTTCTCTCGGTGTCTTCTCCTCCTTCCAATGTTTATTCCTTCCTGTGTTTCCTCATCCTTCTCTCTGTGTCTTCTCCTCCTTCCAATGTTTATTCCTTCCTGTGTCTCCTCATCCTTCTCTCTGTGTCTTCTCCTCCTTCCAATGTCTATTCCTTCTTGTGTCTTCTCATCCTTCTCTCTGTGTCTCCTCCTCCTTCCAATGTTTATTCCTTCCTGTGTCTCCTCATCCTTCTCTCTGTGTCTCCTCCTCCATCCAATGTTTATTCCTTCCTGTGTCTCCTCATCCTTCTCTCTGTGTCTTCTCCTCCTTCCAATGTTTATTCCTTCCTGTCTCCTCATCCATCTCTCTGTGTCTCCTCCTCCGTCCAATGTCTATTCCTTCCTGTGTCTCCTCATCCTTCTCTCTGTGTCTTCTCCTCCTTCCAATGTTTATTCCTTCCTGTGTTTCCTCATCCTTCTCTCTGTGTCTTCTCCTCCTTCCAATGTTTATTCCTTCCTGTGTCTCCTCATCCTTCTCTCTGTGTCTTCTCCTCCTTCCAATGTCTATTCCTTCCTGTGTCTCCTTATCCTTCTCTCTGTGTCTTCTCCTCCTTCCAATGTTTATTCCTTCCTGTGTCTCCTCATCCTTCTCTCTGTGTCTCCTCCTCCTTCCAATGTTTATTCCTTCCTGTGTCTCCTTATCCTTCTCTCTGTGTCTCCTCCTCCTTCCAATGTTTATTCCTTCCTGTGTCTTCTCATCCTTCTCTCTGTGTCTCCTCCTCCTTCCAATGTTTATTCCTTCCTGTGTCTCCTCATCCTTCTCTCTGTGTCTCCTCCTCCTTCCAATGTCTATTCCTTCCTGTGTCTCCTCATCCTTCTCTCTGTGTCTTCTCCTCCGTCCAATGTCTATTCCTTCCTGTGTCTTCTCATCCTTCTCTCTGTGTCTCCTCCTCCTTCCAATGTTTATTCCTTCCTGTGTCTCCTCATCCTTCTCTCTGTGTCTCCTCCTCCTTCCAATGTTTATTCCTTCCTGTGTCTTCTCATCCTTCTCTCTGTGTCTTCTCCTCCTTCCAATGTTTATTCCTTCCTGTGTCTCCTCATCCTTCTCTCTGTGTCTCCTCCTCCTCCATCCAATGTTTATTCCTTCCTGTGTCTCCTCATCCTTCTCTCTGTGTCTTCTCCTCCTTCCAATGTCTATTCCTTCCTGTGTCTCCTCATCATTCTCTCTGTGTCTCCTCCTCCGTCCAATGTCTATTCCTTCCTGTGTCTCCTCATCCTTCTCTCTGTGTCTTCTCCTCCTTCCAATGTCTATTCCTTCCTGTGTCTCCTCATCCTTCTCTCTGTGTCTTCTCCTCCTTCCAATGTCTATTCCTTCCTGTGTCTCCTCATCCTTCTCTCTGTGTCTCCTCCTTCCAATGTCTATTCCTTCCTGTGTCTCCTCATCCTTCTCTCTGTGTCTTCTCCTCCTTCCAATGTCTATTCCTTCCTGTGTCTCCTCATCCTTCTCTCTGTGTCTCCTCCTTCCAATGTTTATTCCTTCCTGTGTTTCCTCATCCTTCTCTCTGTGTCTTCTCCTCCTTCCAATGTCTATTCCTTCCTGTGTCTCCTCATCCTTCTCTCTGTGTCTCCTCCTCCGTCCAATGTCTATTCCTTCCTGTGTCTCCTCATCCTTCTCTCTGTGTCTCCTCCTCCTTCGTCCAATGTCTATTCCTTCCTGTGTCTCCTCATCCTTCTCTCTGTGTCTCCTCCTCCGTCCAATGTCTATTCCTTCCAGTGTCTCGGCATCCTTCTCTCTGTGTATCCTCCTCCTTCCAATGTCTATTCCTTCCTGTGTCTCCTCATCCTTCTCTCTGTGTCTTCTCCTCCGTCCAATGTCTATTCCTTCCTGTATTTCCTCATCCTTCTCTCTGTGTCTTCTCCTCCTTCCAATGTTTATTCCTTCCTGTGTTTCCTCATCCTTCTCTCTGTGTCTTCTCCTCCTTCCAATGTTTATTCCTTCCTGTGTCTCCTCATCCTTCTCTCTGTGTCTTCTCCTCCTTCCAATGTCTATTCCTTCTTGTGTCTTCTCATCCTTCTCTCTGTGTCTCCTCCTCCTTCCAATGTTTATTCCTTCCTGTGTCTCCTCATCCTTCTCTCTGTGTCTCCTCCTCCATCCAATGTTTATTCCTTCCTGTGTCTCCTCATCCTTCTCTCTGTGTCTTCTCCTCCTTCCAATGTTTATTCTTTCCTGTCTCCTCATCCCTCTCTCTGTGTCTCCTCCTCCGTCCAATGTCTATTCCTTCCTGTGTCTCCTCATCCTTCTCTCTGTGTCTTCTCCTCCTTCCAATTTTTATTCCTTCCTGTCTTTCCTCATCCTTCTCTCTGTGTCTTCTCCTCCTTCCAATGTTTATTCCTTCCTGTGTCTCCTCATCCTTCTCTCTGTGTCTTCTCCTCCTTCCAATGTCTATTCCTTCCTGTGTCTCCTCATCCTTCTCTCTGTGTCTCCTCCTCCGTCCAATGTCTATTCCTTCCTGTGTCTCCTCATCCTTCTCTCTGTGTCTCCTCCTCCGTCCAATGTCTATTCCTTCCTGTGTCTCCTCATCCTTCTCTCTGTGTCTTCTCCACCTTCCAATGTTTATTCCTTCCTGTGTCTCCTCATCCTTCTCTCTGTGTCTTCTCCTCCTTCTAATGTTTATTCCTTCCTGTGTCTCCTCATCTTTCTCTCTGTGTCTCCTCCTCCGTCCAATGTTTATTCCTTCCTGTGTCTCCTCATCCTTCTCTCTGTGTCTCCTCCTCCGTCCAATGTCTATTCCTTGCTGTGTCTCCTCATCCTTCTCTCTGTGTCTCCTCCTCCGTCCAATGTCTATTCCTTCCTGTGTCTCCTCATCCTTCTCTCTGTGTCTCCTCCTCCGTCCAATGTCTATTCCTTCCTGTGTCTTCTCATCCTTCTCTCTGTGTCTTCTCTTCCTTCCAATGTTTATTCCTTCCTGTGTCTCCTCATCCTTCTCTCTGTGTCTTCTCCTCCTTCCAATGTTTATTCCTTCCTGTGTCTCCTCATCCTTCTCTCTGTGTCTTCTCCTCCTTCCAATGTTTATTCCTTCCTGTGTCTCCTCATCCTTCTCTCTGTGTCTTCTCCTCCTTCCAATGTCTATTCCTTCCTGTGTCTCCTCATCCTTCTCTCTGTGTCTTCTCCTCCTTCTAATGTTTATTCCTTCCTGTGTCTCCTCATCCATCTCTCTGTGTCTCCTCCTCCATCCAATGTTTATTCCTTCCTGTGTCTCCTCATCCTTCTCTCTGTGTCTCCTCCTCCTTCCAATGTTTATTCCTTCCTGTGTCTCCTCATCCTTCTCTCTGTGTCTCCTCCTCCATCCAATGTTTATTCCTTCCTGTGTCTCCTCATCCTTCTCTCTGTGTCTTCTCCTCCTTCCAATGTTTATTCCTTCCTGTCTCCTCATCCATCTCTCTGTGTCTCCTCCTCCGTCCAATGTCTATTCCTTCCTGTGTCTCCTCATCCTTCTCTCTGTGTCTTCTCCTCCTTCCAATGTTTATTCCTTCCTGTGTTTCCTCATCCTTCTCTCTGTGTCTTCTCCTCCTTCCAATGTTTATTCCTTCCTGTGTCTCCTCATCCTTCTCTCTGTGTCTTCTCCTCCTTCCAATGTTTATTCCTTCCTGTGTTTCCTCATCCTTCTCTCTGTGTCTTCTCCTCCTTCCATTGTTTATTCCTTCCTGTGTCTCCTCATCCTTCTCTCTGTGTCTTCTCCTCCGTCCAATGTCTATTCCTTCCTGTGTTTCCTCATCCTTCTCTCTGTGTCTCCTCCTCCGTCCAATGTCTATTCCTTCCTGTGTCTCCTCATCATTCTCTCTGTGTCTTCTCCTCCTTCCAATGTTTATTCCTTCATGTGTCTCCTCATACTTCTCTCTGTGTCTTCTCCTCCTTCCAATGTTTATTCCTTCCTGTGTCTCCTCATCCTTCTCTCTGTGTCTTCTCCTCCTTCTAATGTTTATTCCTTCCTGTGTCTCCTCATCCATCTCTCTGTGTCTCCTCCTCCATCCAATGTTTATTCCTTCCTGTGTCTCCTCATCCTTCTCTCTGTGTCTCCTCCTCCTTCCAATGTTTATTCCTTCCTGTGTCTCCTCATCCTTCTCTCTGTGTCTCCTCCTCCATCCAATGTTTATTCCTTCCTGTGTCTCCTCATCCTTCTCTCTGTGTCTTCTCCTCCTTCCAATGTTTATTCCTTCCTGTCTCCTCATCCATCTCTCTGTGTCTCCTCCTCCGTCCAATGTCTATTCCTTCCTGTGTCTCCTCATCCTTCTCTCTGTGTCTTCTCCTCCTTCCAATGTTTATTCCTTCCTGTGTTTCCTCATCCTTCTCTCTGTGTCTTCTCCTCCTTCCAATGTTTATTCCTTCCTGTGTCTCCTCATCCTTCTCTCTGTGTCTTCTCCTCCTTCCAATGTTTATTCCTTCCTGTGTTTCCTCATCCTTCTCTCTGTGTCTTCTCCTCCTTCCATTGTTTATTCCTTCCTGTGTCTCCTCATCCTTCTCTCTGTGTCTTCTCCTCCGTCCAATGTCTATTCCTTCCTGTGTCTCCTCATCCTTCTCTCTGTGTCTCCTCCTCCGTCCAATGTCTATTCCTTCCTGTGTCTCCTCATCATTCTCTCTGTGTCTTCTCCTCCTTCCAATGTTTATTCCTTCCTGTGTCTCCTCATCCTTCTCTCTGTGTCTTCTCCTCCTTCCAATGTTTAATCCTTCCTGAGTCTCCTCATCCTTCTCTCTGTGTCTTCCCCTCCTTCCAATGTTTATTCCTTCCTGTGTCTCCTCATCCTTCTCTCTGTGTCTTCTCCTCCTTCCAATGTCTATTCCTTCCTGTGTCTCCTCATCCTTCTCTCTGTGTCTTCTCCTCCTTCCAATGTTTATTCCTTCCTGTGTCTCCTCATCCATCTCTCTGTGTCTCCTCCTCCGTCCAATGTTTAATCCTTCCTGTGTCTCCTCATCCCTCTCTCTGTGTCTCCTCCTCCTTCGTCCAATGTCTATTCCTTCCTGTGTCTCCTCATCTTTCTCTCTGTGTCTCCTCCTCCGTCCAATGTTTATTCCTTCCTGTGTCTCCTCATCCTTCTCTCTGTGTCTTCTCCTCCTTCCAATGTTTATTCCTTCCTGTGTCTCCTCATCCTTCTCTCTGTGTCTCCTCCTCCTTCGTCCAATGTCTATTCCTTCCTGTGTCTCCTCATCCTTCTCTCTGTGTCTTCTCCTCCTTCCAATGTTTATTCCTTCCTGTGTCTCCTCATCCTTCTCTCTGTGTCTTCTCCTCCTTCCAATGTCTATTCCTTCCTGTGTCTCCTCATCCTTCTCTCTGTGTCTCCTCCTCCGTCCAATGTCTATTCCTTCCTGTGTCTCCTCATCCTTCTCTCTGTGTCTCCTCCTCCGTCCAATACCTATTCCTTCCTTTGTCTCCTCATCCTTCTCTCTCTGTCTTCTCCTCCTTCCAATGTCTATTCCTTCCTGTGGCTCCTCATCCTTCTCTCTGTGTCTTCTCCTCCTTCCAATGTCTATTCCTTCCTGTGGCTCCTCATCCTTCTCTCTGTGTCTTCTCCTCCTTCCAATGTCTATTCCTTCCTGTGTCTCCTCATCCTTCTCTCTGTGTCTCCCCCTCCTTCCAATGTTTATTCCTTCATGTGTCTCCTCATCCTTCTCTCTGTGTCTTCTCCTCCTTCCAATGTTTATTCCTTCCTGTGTCTCCTCATACTTCTCTCTGTGTCTCCTCCTCCGTCCAATGTCTATTCCTTCCTGTGTCTCCTCATCCTTCTCTCTGTGTCTCCTCCTCCGTCCAATGTCTATTCCTTCCTGTGTCTCCTCATCCTTCTCTCTGTGTCTCCTCCTCCGTCCAATGTCTATTCCTTCCTGTGTCTTCTCATCCTTCTCTCTGTGTCTTCTCTTCCTTCCAATGTTTATTCCTTCCTGTGTCTCCTCATCCTTCTCTCTGTGTCTTCTCCTCCTTCCAATGTTTATTCCTTCCTGTGTCTCCTCATCCTTCTCTCTGTGTCTTCTCCTTCTTCCAATGTTTATTCCTTCCTGTGTCTCCTCATCCTTCTCTCTGTGTCTTCTTCTCCTTCCAATGTCTATTCCTTCCTGTGTCTCCTCATCCTTCTCTCTGTGTCTTCTCCTCCTTCTAATGTTTATTCCTTCCTGTGTCTCCTCATCCATCTCTCTGTGTCTCCTCCTCCTTCCAATGTTTATTCCTTCCTGTGTCTCCTCATCCTTCTCTCTGTGTCTCCTCCTCCTTCCAATGTTTATTCCTTCCTGTGTCTCCTCATCCTTCTCTCTGTGTCTTCTCCTCCTTCCAATGTTTATTCCTTCCTGTCTCCTCATCCATCTCTCTGTGTCTCCTCCTCCGTCCAATGTCTATTCCTTCCTGTGTCTCCTCATCCTTCTCTCTGTGTCTTCTCCTACTTCCAATGTTTATTCCTTCCTGTGTTTCCTCATCCTTCTCTCTGTGTCTTCTCCTCCTTCCAATGTTTATTCCTTCCTGTGTCTCCTCATCCTTCTCTCTGTGTCTTCTCCTCCTTCCAATGTTTATTCCTTCCTGTGTTTCCTCATCCTTCTCTCTGTGTCTTCTCCTCCTTCCATTGTTTATTCCTTCCTGTGTCTCCTCATCCTTCTCTCTGTGTCTTCTCCTCCGTCCAATGTCTATTCCTTCCTGTGTCTCCTCATCCTTCTCTCTGTGTCTCCTCCTCCGTCCAATGTCTATTCCTTCCTGTGTCTCCTCATCATTCTCTCTGTGTCTTCTCCTCCTTCCAATGTTTATTCCTTCCTGTGTCTCCTCATACTTCTCTCTGTGTCTTCTCCTCCTTCTAATGTTTATTCCTTCCTGTGTCTCCTCATCCATCTCTCTGTGTGTCCTCCTCCATCCAATGTTTATTCCTTCCTGTGTCTCCTCATCCTTCTCTCTGTGTCTCCTCCTCCATCCAATGTTTATTCCTTCCTGTGTCTCCTCATCCTTCTCTCTGTGTCTCCTCCTCCATCCAATGTTTATTTCTTCCTGTGTCTCCTCATCCATCTCTCTGTGTCTCCTCCTCCATCCAATGTTTATTCCTTCCTGTGTCTCCTCATACTTCTCTCTGTGTCTTCTCCTCCTTCCAATGTCTATTCCTTCCTGTGTCTCCTCATCCTTCTCTCTGTGTCTTCTCCTCCTTCCAATGTTTATTCCTTCCTGTGTCTCCTCATCCTTCTCTCTGTGTCTCCTCCTCCTTCCAATGTTTATTCCTTCCTGTGTCTCCTCATCCTTCTCTCTGTGTCTCCTCCTCCATCCAATGTTTATTCCTTCCTGTGTCTCCTCATCCTTCTCTCTGTGTCTTCTCCTCCTTCCAATGTTTATTCCTTCCTGTCTCCTAATCCATCTCTCTGTGTCTCCTCCTCCTTCCAATGTTTATTCCTTCCTGTGTCTCCTCATCCTTCTCTCTGTGTCTCCTCCTCCTTCCAATGTTTATTCCTTCCTGTCTCCTAATCCATCTCTCTGTGTCTTCTCCTCCTTCCAATGTTTATTCCTTCCTGTGTCTCCTCATCCTTCTCTCTGTGTCTCCTCCTCCTTCCAATGTTTATTCCTTCCTGTGTCTCCTCATCCTTCTCTCTGTGTCTCCTCCTCCGTCCAATGTCTATTCCTTCCTGTGTCTCCTCATCCTTCTCTCTGTGTCTTCTCCTCCTTCCAATGTTTATTCCTTCCTGTGTTTCCTCATCCTTCTCTCTGTGTCTTCTCCTCCTTCCAATGTTTATTCCTTCCTGTGTCTCCTCATCCTTCTCTCTGTGTCTTCTCCTCCTTCCAATGTTTATTCCTTCCTGTGTTTCCTCATCCTTCTCTCTGTGTCTTCTCCTCCTTCCATTGTTTATTCCTTCCTGTGTCTCCTCATCCTTCTCTCTGTGTCTTCTCCTCCGTCCAATGTCTATTCCTTCCTGTGTCTCCTCATCCTTCTCTCTGTGTCTCCTCCTCCGTCCAATGTCTATTCCTTCCTGTGTCTCCTCATCATTCTCTCTGTGTCTTCTCCTCCTTCCAATGTCTATTCCTTCCTGTGTCTCCTCATCCTTCTCTCTGTGTCTTCTCCTCCTTCCAATGTTTTTTCTTCCTGTGTCTCCTCATCCATCTCTCTGTGTCTCCTCCTCCGTCCAATGTTCATTCCTTCCTGTGTCTCCTCATCCTTCTCTCTGTGTCTTCTCCTCCTTCCAATGTTTATTCCTTCCTGTGTTTCCTCATCATTCTCTCTGTGTCTTCTCCTCCTTCCATTGTTTATTCCTTCCTGTGTCTCCTCATCCTTCTCTCTGTGTCTTCTCCTCCGTCCAATGTCTATTCCTTCCTGTGTCTCCTCATCCTTCTCTCTGTGTCTCCTCCTCCGTCCAATGTCTATTCCTTCCTGTGTCTCCTCATCATTCTCTCTGTGTCTTCTCCTCCTTCCAATGTCTATTCCTTCCTGTGTCTCCTCATCCTTCTCTCTGTGTCTTCTCCTCCTTCCAATGTTTATTCCTTCCTGTGTCTCCTCATCCTTCTCTCTGTGTCTTCTCCTCCTTCTAATGTTTATTCCTTCCTGTGTCTCCTCATCCATCTCTCTGTGTCTCCTCCTCCATCCAATGTTTATTCCTTCCTGTGTCTCCTCATCCTTCTCTCTGTGTCTTCTCCTCCTTCCAATGTTTATTCCTTCCTGTGTCTCCTCATCCTTCTCTCTGTGTCTTCTCCTCCTTCCAATGTTTATTCCTTCCTGTGTCTCCTCATCCTTCTCTCTGTGTCTTCTCCTCCTTCCAATGTTTATTCCTTCCTGTGTCTCCTCATCCTTCTCTCTGTGTCTTCTCCTCCTTCCAATGTCTATTCCTTCCTGTGTCTCCTCATCCTTCTCTCTGTGTCTTCTCCTCCTTCCAATGTTTATTCCTTCCTGTGTCTCCTCATCCATCTCTCTGTGTCTCCTCCTCCGTCCAATGTTTAATCCTTCCTGTGTCTCCTCATCCCTCTCTCTGTGTCTCCTCCTCCTTCGTCCAATGTCTATTCCTTCCTGTGTCTTCTCATCTTTCTCTCTGTGTCTCCTCCTCCGTCCAATGTTTATTCCTTCCTGTGTCTCCTCATCCTTCTCTCTGTGTCTTCTCCTCCTTACAATGTTTATTCCTTCCTGTGTCTCCTCATCCTTCTCTCTGTGTCTCCTCCTCCTTCGTCCAATGTCTATTCCTTCCTGTGTCTCCTCATCCTTCTCTCTGTGTCTTCTCCTCCTTCCAATGTTTATTCCTTCCTGTGTCTCCTCATCCTTCTCTCTGTGTCTTCTCCTCCTTCCAATGTCTATTCCTTCCTGTGTCTCCTCATCCTTCTCTCTGTGTCTCCTCCTCCGTCCAATGTCTATTCCTTCCTGTGTCTCCTCATCCTTCTCTCTGTGTCTCCTCCTCCGTCCAATACCTATTCCTTCCTTTGTCTCCTCATCCTTCTCTCTCTGTCTTCTCCTCCTTCCAATGTCTATTCCTTCCTGTGGCTCCTCATCCTTCTCTCTGTGTCTTCTCCTCCTTCCAATGTCTATTCCTTCCTGTGTCTCCTCATCCTTCTCTCTGTGTCTTCTCCTCCTTCCAATGTCTATTCCTTCCTGTGTCTCCTCATCCTTCTCTCTGTTTCTCCCCCTCCTTCCAATGTTTATTCCTTCATGTGTCTCCTCATCCTTCTCTCTGTGTCTTCTCCTCCTTCCAATGTTTATTCCTTCCTGTGTCTCCTCATCCTTTTCTCTGTGTCTCCTCCTCCTTCCAATGTTTATTCCTTCCTGTGTCTTCTCATCCTTCTCTCTGTGTCTCCTCCTCCTTTCAATGTTTATTCCTTCCTGTGTCTCCTCATCCTTCTCTCTGTGTCTCCTCCTCCTTCCAATGTTTATTCCTTCCTGTGTCTTCTCATCCTTCTCTCTGTGTCTTCTCCTCCTTCCAATGTCTATTCCTTCCTGTGTCTCCTCATCCTTCTCTCTGTGTCTCCTCCTTCCAATGTCTATTCCTTCCTGTGTCTTCTCATCCTTCTCTCTGTGTCTCCTCCTCCTTCCAATGTTTATTCCTTCCTGTGTCTCCTCATCCTTCTCTCTGTGTCTCCTCCTCCTTCCAATGTTTATTCCTTCCTGTGTCTCCTCATCCTTCTCTCTGTGTCTCCTCCTCCTTCCAATGTCTATTCCTTCCTGTGTCTCCTCATCCTTCTCTCTGTGTCTCCTCCTCCTTCCAATGTTTATTCCTTCCTGTGTCTTCTCATCCTTCTCTCTGTGTCTTCTCCTCCGTCCAATGTTTATTCCTTCCTGTGTCTCCTCATCCTTCTCTCTGTGTCTCCTCCTCCTCCATCCAATGTTTATTCCTTCCTGTGTCTCCTCATCCTTCTCTCTGTGTCTTCTCCTCCTTCCAATGTCTATTCCTTCCTGTGTCTCCTCATCCTTCTCTCTGTGTCTCCTCCTCCGTCCAATGTCTATTCCTTCCTGTGTCTCCTCATCCTTCTCTCTGTGTCTTCTCCTCCTTCCAATGTCTATTCCTTCCTGTGTTTCCTCATCCTTCTCTCTGTGTCTCCTCCTTCCAATGTCTATTCCTTCCTGTGTCTCCTCATCCTTCTCTCTGTGTCTTCTCCTCCTTCCAATGTCTATTCCTTCCTGTGTCTCCTCATCCTTCTCTCTGTGTCTCCTCCTTCCAATGTTTATTCCTTCCTGTGTTTCCTCATCCTTCTCTCTGTGTCTTCTCCTCCTTCCAATGTCTATTCCTTCCTGTGTCTCCTCATCCTTCTCTCTGTGTCTCCTCCTCCTTCGTCCAATGTCTATTCCTTCCTGTGTCTGCTCATCCTTCTCTTTGTGTCTCCTCCTCCGTCCAATGTCTATTCCTTCCTGTGTCTCCGCATCCTTCTCTCTGTGTATCCTCCTCCTTCCAATGTCTATTCCTTCCTGTGTTTCCTCATCCTTCTCTCTGTGTCTTCTCCTCCTTCCAATGTTTATTCCTTCCTGTGTCTCCTCATCCTTCTCTCTGTGTCTCCTCCTCCATCCAATGTTTATTCCTTCCTGTGTCTCCTCATCCTTCTCTCTGTGTCTTCTCCTCCTTCCAATGTTTATTCCTTCCTGTGTCTCCTCATCCTTCTCTCTGTGTCTTCTCCTCCTTCCAATGTCTATTCCTTCCTGTGTCTTCTCATCCTTCTCTCTGTGTCTCCTCCTCCTTCCAATGTTTATTCCTTCCTGTGTCTCCTCATCCTTCTCTCTGTGTCTCCTCCTCCATCCAATGTTTATTCCTTCCTGTGTCTCCTCATCCTTCTCTCTGTGTCTTCTCCTCCTTCCAATGTTTATTCCTTCCTGTCTCCTCATCCATCTATCTGTGTCTCCTCCTCCGTCCAATGTCTATTCCTTCCTGTGTCTCCTCATCCTTCTCTCTGTGTCTTCTCCTCTTTCCAATGTTTATTCCTTCCTGTGTTTCCTCATCCTTCTCTCTGTGTCTTCTCCTCCTTCCAATGTTTATTCCTTCCTGTGTCTCCTCATCCTTCTCTCTGTGTCTTCTCCTCCTTCCAATGTCTATTCCTTCCTGTGTCTCCTCATCCTTCAATCTGTGTCTTCTCCTCCTTCCAATGTTTATTCCTTCCTGTGTTTCCTCATCCTTCTCTCTGTGTCTTCTCCTCCTTCCAATGTCTATTCCTTCCTGTGTCTCCTCATCCATCTCTCTGTGTCTCCTCTTCCTTCCAATGTCTATTCCTTCCTGTGTCTCCTCATCCATCTCTCTGTGTCTCCTCCTCCTTCCAATGTTTATTCCTTCCTGTGTCTCCTCATCCTTCTCTCTGTGTCTTCTCCTCCTTCCAATGTCTATTCCTTCCTGTGTCTCCTCATCCATCTCTCTGTGTCTCCTCCTCCTTCCAATGTTTATTCCTTCCTGTGTCTCCTCATCCTTCTCTCTGTGTCTCCTCCTCCATCCAATGTTTATTCCTTCCTGTGTCTCCTCATCCTTCTCTCTGTGTCTTCTCCTCCTTCCAATGTTTATTCCTTCCTGTGTCTCCTCATCCTTCTCTCTGTGTCTTCTCCTCCTTCCAATGTCTATTCCTTCCTGTGTCTTCTCATCCTTCTCTCTGTGTCTCCTCCTCCTTCCAATGTTTATTCCTTCCTGTGTCTCCTCATCCTTCTCTCTGTGTCTCCTCCTCCATCCAATGTTTATTCCTTCCTGTGTCTCCTCATCCTTCTCTCTGTGTCTTCTCCTCCTTAAAATGTTTATTCCTTCCTGTCTCCTCATCCATCTATCTGTGTCTCCTCCTCCGTCCAATGTCTATTCCTTCCTGTGTCTCCTCATCCTTCTCTCTGTGTCTTCTCCTCCTTCCAATGTTTATTCCTTCCTCTGTTTCCTCATCCTTCTCTCTGTGTCTTCTCCTCCTTCCAATGTTTATTCCTTCCTGTGTCTCCTCATCCTTCTCTCTGTGTCTTCTCCTCCTTCCAATGTCTATTCCTTCCTGTGTCTCCTCATCCTTCAATCTGTGTCTTCTCCTCCTTCCAATGTTTATTCCTTCCTGTGTTTCCTCATCCTTCTCTCTGTGTCTTCTCCTCCTTCCAATGTTTATTCCTTCCTGTGTCTCCTCATCCTTCTCTATGTGTCTTCTCCTCCTTCCAATGTCTATTCCTTCCTGTGTCTCCTCATCCTTCTCTCTGTGTCTCCTCCTCCGTCCAATGTCTATTCCTTCCTGTGTCTCCTCATCCTTGTCTCTGTGTCTCCTCCTCCGTCCAATGTCTACTCCTTCCTGTGTCTCCTCATCCTTCTCTCTGTGTCTTCTCCTCCTTCCAATGTCTATTCCTTCCTGTGTCTCCTCATCCTTCTCTCTGTGTCTTCTCCTCCTTCCAATGTTTATTCCTTCCTGTGTCTCCTCATGCTTCTCTCTGTGTCTTCTCCTCCTTCTAATGTTTATTCCTTCCTGTGTCTCCTCATCTTTCTCTCTGTGTCTCCTCCTCCGTCCAATGTTTATTCCTTCCTGTGTCTCCTCATCCTTCTCTCTGTGTCTCCTCCTCCGTCCAATGTCTATTCCTTCCTGTGTCTCCTCATCCTTCTCTCTGTGTCTCCTCCTCCGTCCAATGTTTATTCCTTCCTGTGTCTCCTCATCCTTCTCTCTGTCTTCTCCTCCTCCGTCTAATGTCTATTCCTTCCTGTGTCTTCTCATCCTTCTCTCTGTGTCTTCTCCTCCTTCCAATGTCTATTCCTTCCTGTGTCTCCTCATCCTTCTCTCTGTGTCTCCTCCTCCGTCCAATACCTATTCCTTCCTTTGTCTCCTCATCCTTCTCTCTCTGTCTTCTCCTCCTTCCAATGTCTATTCCTTCCTGTGGCTCCTCATCCTTCTCTCTGTGTCTTCTCCTCCTTCCAATGTCTATTCCTTCCTGTGGCTCCTCATCCTTCTCTCTGTCTTCTCCTCCTTCCAATGTCTATTCCTTCCTGTGTCTCCTCATCCTTCTCTCTGTGTCTCCCCCTCCTTCCAATGTTTATTCCTTCATGTGTCTCCTCATCCTTCTCTCTGTGTCTTCTCCTCCTTCCAATGTTTATTCCTTCCTGTGTCTCCTCATCCTTCTCTCTGTGTCTCCTCCTCCTTCCAATGTTTATTCCTTCCTGTGTCTCCTCATCCTTCTGTCTGTGTCTCCTCCTCCTTCCAATGTCTATTCCTTCCTGTGTCTTCTCATCCTTCTCTCTGTGTCTCCTCCTCCTTCCAATGTTTATTCCTTCCTGTGTCTCCTCATCCTTCTCTCTGTGTCTCCTCCTCCTTCCAATGTTTATTCCTTCCTGTGTCTTCTCATCCTTCTCTCTGTGTCTTCTCCTCCTTCCAATGTTTATTCCTTCCTGTGTCTCCTCATCCTTCTCTCTGTGTCTCCTCCTCCTCCATCCAATGTTTATTCCTTCCTGTGTCTCCTCATCCTTCTCTCTGTGTCTTCTCCTCCTTCCAATGTCTATTCCTTCCTGTGTCTCCTCATCCTTCTCTCTGTGTCTCCTCCTCCGTCCAATGTCTATTCCTTCCTGTGTCTCCTCATCCTTCTCTCTGTGTCTTCTCCTCCTTCCAATGTCTATTCCTTCCTGTGTTTCCTCATCCTTCTCTCTGTGTCTCCTCCTTCCAATGTCTATTCCTTCCTGTGTCTCCTCATCCTTCTCTCTGTGTCTTCTCCTCCTTCCAATGTCTATTCCTTCATGTTTCTCCTCATCCTTCTCTCTGTGTCTCCTCCTTCCAATGTTTATTCCTTCCTGTGTTTCCTCATCCTTCTCTCTGTGTCTTCTCCTCCTTCCAATGTCTATTCCTTCCTGTGTCTCCTCATCCTTCTCTCTGTGTCTCCTAATCCGTCCAATGTCTATTCCTTCCTGTGTCTCCTCATCCATCTCTCTGTGTCTCCTCCTCCTTCGTCCAATGTCTATTCCTTCCTGTGTCTCCTCATCCTTCTCTCTGTGTCTCCTCCTCCGTCCAATGTCTATTCCTTCCTGTGTCTCCGCATCCTTCTCTCTGTGTATCCTCCTCCTTCCAATGTCTATTCCTTCCTGTGTTTCCTCATCCTTCTCTCTGTGTCTTCTCCTCCTTCCAATGTTTATTCCTTCCTGTGTCTCCTCATCCTTCTCTCTGTGTCTTCTCCTCCTTCCAATGTCTATTCCTTCTTGTGTCTTCTCATCCTTCTCTCTGTGTCTCCTCCTCCTTCCAATGTTTATTCCTTCCTGTGTCTCCTCATCCTTCTCTCTGTGTCTCCTCCTCCATCCAATGTTTATTCCTTCCTGTGTCTCCTCATCCTTCTCTCTGTGTCTTCTCCTCCTTCCAATGTTTATTCCTTCCTGTCTCCTCATCCATCTATCTGTGTCTCCTCCTCCGTCCAATGTCTATTCCTTCCTGTGTCTCCTCATCCTTCTCTCTGTGTCTTCTTCTCCTTCCAATGTTTATTCCTTCCTGTGTTTCCTCATCCTTCTCTCTGTGTCTTCTCCTCCTTCCAATGTTTATTCCTTCCTGTGTCTCCTCATCCTTCAATCTGTGTCTTCTCCTCCTTCCAATGTTTATTGCTTCCTGTGTTTCCTCATCCTTCTCTCTGTGTCTTCTCCTCCTTCCATTGTTTATTCCTTCCTGTGTCTCCTCATCCTTCTCTCTGTGTCTTCTCCTCCTTCCAATGTCTATTCCTTCCTGTGTCTCCTCCTCCTTCTCTCTGTGTCTCCTCCTCCGTCCAATATCTATTCCTTCCTGTGTCTCCTCATCCTTCTCTCTGTGTCTCCTCCTCCGTCCAATGTCTACTCCTTCCTGTGTCTCCTCATCCTTCTCTCTGTGTCTCCTCCTCCGTCCAATGTCTATTCCTTCCTGTGTCTCCTCATCCTTCTCTCTGTGTCTTCTCCTCCTTCCAATGTTTATTCCTTCCTGTGTCTCCTCATCCTTCTCTCTGTGTCTTCTCCTCCTTCCAATGTCTATTCCTTCCTGTGTCTCCTCATCCTTCTCTCTGTGTCTTCTCCTCCTTCCAATGTTTATTCCTTCCTGTGTCTCCTCATGCTTCTCTCTGTGTCTTCTCCTCCTTCTAATGTTTATTCCTTCCTGTGTCTCCTCATCTTTCTCTCTGTGTCTCCTCCTCCGTCCAATGTTTATTCCTTCCTGTGTCTCCTCATCCTTCTCTCTGTGTCTCCTCCTCCGTCCAATGTCTATTCCTTCCTGTGTCTCCTCATCCTTCTCTCTGTGTCTCCTCCTCCGTCCAATGTCTATTCCTTCCTGTGTCTCCTCATCCTTCTCTCTGTGTCTCCTCCTCCGTCCAATGTCTATTCCTTCCTGTGTCTTCTCATCCTTCTCTCTGTGTCTTCTCCTCCTTCCAATGTTTATTCCTTCCTGTGTCTCCTCATCCTTCTCTCTGTGTCTTCTCCTCCTTCCAATGTTTATTCCTTCCTGTGTCTCCTCATCCTTCTCTCTGTGTCTTCTCCTCCTTCCAATGTTTATTCCTTCCTGTGTCTCCTCATCCTTCTCTCTGTGTCTTCTCCTCCATCTAATGTTTATTCCTTCCTGTGTCTCCTCATCCATCTCTCTGTGTCTCCTCCTCCATCCAATGTTTATTCCTTCCTGTGTCTCCTCATCCTTCTCTCTGTGTCTCCTCCTCCTTCCAATGTTTATTCCTTCCTGTGTCTCCTCATCCTTCTCTCTGTGTCTCCTCCTCCATCCAATGTTTATTCCTTCCTGTGTCTCCTCATCCTTCTCTCTGTGTCTTCTCCTCCTTCCAATGTTTATTCCTTCCTGTCTCCTCATCCACCTCTCTGTGTCTCCTACTCCGTCCAATGTCTATTCCTTCCTGTGTCTCCTCATCCTTCTCTCTGTGTCTTCTCCTCCTTCCAATGTTTATTCCTTCCTGTGTTTCCTCATCCTTCTCTCTGTGTCTTCTCCTCCTTCCAATGTTTATTCCTTCCTGTGTCTCCTCATCCTTCTCTCTGTGTCTTCTCCTCCTTCCAATGTTTATTCCTTCC
This sequence comes from Anomaloglossus baeobatrachus, assembly GCF_048569485.1. Taxonomy (NCBI): domain Eukaryota; kingdom Metazoa; phylum Chordata; class Amphibia; order Anura; family Aromobatidae; genus Anomaloglossus; species Anomaloglossus baeobatrachus. The sequence continues at coordinate 1,320,769 of NC_134356.1, read as the reverse complement.
TGTGTTTCCTCATCCTTCTCTCTGTGTCTTCTCCTCCTTCCATTGCTTATTCCTTCCTGTGTCTCCTCATCCTTCTCTCTGTGTCTTCTCCTCCTTCCAATGTCTATTCCTTCCTGTTTCTCCTCATCCTTCTCTCTGTGTCTCCTCCTCCGTCCAATGTCTATTCCTTCCTGTGTCTCCTCATCCTTCTCTCTGTGTCTCCTCCTCCGTCCAATGTCTATTCCTTCCTGTGTCTCCTCATCCTTCTCTCTGTGTCTTCTCCTCCTTCCAATGTTTATTCCTTCCTGTGTCTCCTCATCCTTCTCTCTGTGTCTCCCCCTCCTTCCAATGTTTATTCCTTCATGTGTCTCCTCATCCTTCTCTCTGTGTCTTCTCCTCCTTCCAATGTTTATTCCTTCCTGTGTCTCCTCATCCTTCTCTCTGTGTCTCCTCCTCCTTCCAATGTTTATTCCTTCCTGTGACTTCTCATCCTTCTCTCTGTGTCTCCTCCTCCTTCCAATGTTTATTCCTTCCTGTGTCTCCTCATCCTTCTGTCTGTGTCTCCTCCTCCTTCCAATGTCTATTCCTTCCTGTGTCTTCTCATCCTTCTCTCTGTGTCTCCTCCTCCTTCCAATGTTTATTCCTTCCTGTGTCTCCTCATCCTTCTCTCTGTGTCTCCTCCTCCTTCCAATGTTTATTCCTTCCTGTGTCTTCTCATCCTTCTCTCTGTGTCTTCTCCTCCTTCCAATGTTTATTCCTTCCTGTGTCTCCTCATCCTTCTCTCTGTGTCTCCTCCTCCTCCATCCAATGTTTATTCCTTCCTGTGTCTCCTCATCCTTCTCTCTGTGTCTTCTCCTCCTTCCAATGTCTATTCCTTCCTGTGTCTCCTCATCCTTCTCTCTGTGTCTCCTCCTCCGTCCAATGTCTATTCCTTCCTGTGTCTCCTCATCCTTCTCTCTGTGTCTTCTCCTCCTTCCAATGTCTATTCCTTCCTGTGTTTCCTCATCCTTCTCTCTGTGTCTCCTCCTTCCAATGTCTATTCCTTCCTGTGTCTCCTCATCCTTCTCTCTGTGTCTTCTCCTCCTTCCAATGTCTATTCCTTCATGTTTCTCCTCATCCTTCTCTCTGTGTCTCCTCCTTCCAATGTTTATTCCTTCCTGTGTTTCCTCATCCTTCTCTCTGTGTCTTCTCCTCCTTCCAATGTCTATTCCTTCCTGTGTCTCCTCATCCTTCTCTCTGTGTCTCCTAATCCGTCCAATGTCTATTCCTTCCTGTGTCTCCTCATCCATCTCTCTGTGTCTCCTCCTCCTTCGTCCAATGTCTATTCCTTCCTGTGTCTCCTCATCCTTCTCTCTGTGTCTCCTCCTCCGTCCAATGTCTATTCCTTCCTGTGTCTCCGCATCCTTCTCTCTGTGTATCCTCCTCCTTCCAATGTCTATTCCTTCCTGTGTTTCCTCATCCTTCTCTCTGTGTCTTCTCCTCCTTCCAATGTTTATTCCTTCCTGTGTCTCCTCATCCTTCTCTCTGTGTCTTCTCCTCCTTCCAATGTCTATTCCTTCTTGTGTCTTCTCATCCTTCTCTCTGTGTCTCCTCCTCCTTCCAATGTTTATTCCTTCCTGTGTCTCCTCATCCTTCTCTCTGTGTCTCCTCCTCCATCCAATGTTTATTCCTTCCTGTGTCTCCTCATCCTTCTCTCTGTGTCTTCTCCTCCTTCCAATGTTTATTCCTTCCTGTCTCCTCATCCATCTATCTGTGTCTCCTCCTCCGTCCAATGTCTATTCCTTCCTGTGTCTCCTCATCCTTCTCTCTGTGTCTTCTTCTCCTTCCAATGTTTATTCCTTCCTGTGTTTCCTCATCCTTCTCTCTGTGTCTTCTCCTCCTTCCAATGTTTATTCCTTCCTGTGTCTCCTCATCCTTCAATCTGTGTCTTCTCCTCCTTCCAATGTTTATTCCTTCCTGTGTTTCCTCATCCTTCTCTCTGTGTCTTCTCCTCCTTCCATTGTTTATTCCTTCCTGTGTCTCCTCATCCCTCTCTCTGTGTCTTCTCCTCCTTCCAATGTCTATTCCTTCCTGTGTCTCCTCCTCCTTCTCTCTGTGTCTCCTCCTCCGTCCAATATCTATTCCTTCCTGTGTCTCCTCATCCTTCTCTCTGTGTCTCCTCCTCCGTCCAATGTCTACTCCTTCCTGTGTCTCCTCATCCTTCTCTCTGTGTCTCCTCCTCCGTCCAATGTCTATTCCTTCCTGTGTCTCCTCATCCTTCTCTCTGTGTCTTCTCCTCCTTCCAATGTTTATTCCTTCCTGTGTCTCCTCATCCTTCTCTCTGTGTCTTCTCCTCCTTCCAATGTCTATTCCTTCCTGTGTCTCCTCATCCTTCTCTCTGTGTCTTCTCCTCCTTCCAATGTTTATTCCTTCCTGTGTCTCCTCATGCTTCTCTCTGTGTCTTCTCCTCCTTCTAATGTTTATTCCTTCCTGTGTCTCCTCATCTTTCTCTCTGTGTCTCCTCCTCCATCCAATGTTTATTCCTTCCTGTGTCTCCTCATCCTTCTCTCTGTGTCTCCTCCTCCGTCCAATGTCTATTCCTTCCTGTGTCTCCTCATCCTTCTCTCTGTGTCTCCTCCTCCGTCCAATGTCTATTCCTTCCTGTGTCTCCTCATCCTTCTCTCTGTGTCTCCTCCTCCGTCCAATGTCTATTCCTTCCTGTGTCTTCTCATCCTTCTCTCTGTGTCTTCTCCTCCTTCCAATGTTTATTCCTTCCTGTGTCTCCTCATCCTTCTCTCTGTGTCTTCTCCTCCTTCCAATGTTTATTCCTTCCTGTGTCTCCTCATCCTTCTCTCTGTGTCTTCTCCTCCTTCCAATGTTTATTCCTTCCTGTGTCTCCTCATCCTTCTCTCTGTGTCTTCTCCTCCATCTAATGTTTATTCCTTCCTGTGTCTCCTCATCCATCTCTCTGTGTCTCCTCCTCCATCCAATGTTTATTCCTTCCTGTGTCTCCTCATCCTTCTCTCTGTGTCTCCTCCTCCTTCCAATGTTTATTCCTTCCTGTGTCTCCTCATCCTTCTCTCTGTGTCTCCTCCTCCATCCAATGTTTATTCCTTCCTGTGTCTCCTCATCCTTCTCTCTGTGTCTTCTCCTCCTTCCAATGTTTATTCCTTCCTGTCTCCTCATCCACCTCTCTGTGTCTCCTACTCCGTCCAATGTCTATTCCTTCCTGTGTCTCCTCATCCTTCTCTCTGTGTCTTCTCCTCCTTCCAATGTTTATTCCTTCCTGTGTTTCCTCATCCTTCTCTCTGTGTCTTCTCCTCCTTCCAATGTTTATTCCTTCCTGTGTCTCCTCATCCTTCTCTCTGTGTCTTCTCCTCCTTCCAATGTTTATTCCTTCCTGTGTTTCCTCATCCTTCTCTCTGTGTCTTCTCCTCCTTCCATTGCTTATTCCTTCCTGTGTCTCCTCATCCTTCTCTCTGTGTCTTCTCCTCCTTCCAATGTCTATTCCTTCCTGTTTCTCCTCATCCTTCTCTCTGTGTCTCCTCCTCCGTCCAATGTCTATTCCTTCCTGTGTCTCCTCATCCTTCTCTC